>NC_092808.1:79857888-80122888 GCF_040954645.1 Diabrotica undecimpunctata | reverse complement strand
TTCTTTTAATGACGAATTTGAAATTCTTCACATCCAAAATAAAGGCCTTAAGCTATCTTTATTAGAATCTATGAAAATTAACAAATTAAAAAAACAAAGACATAATTCTGAATGACCAACTTGAGATAAACCTCCTTAACCAATTTCGTTAAAGACTATAAATTGTAAACACATCCAAAAATAGATCACTTGAGAAAGGCACTCTACTGAAACAGCTGTAGTGATAAGATTTTATAATATTTTGTGGATGTTTTGAAAACAAAGTTTTTAGTGATTTATTGTTATATTTGCCGAAGGTGTTGTTTTTTCTAAAAGTTGGTATTATTCCTTTCTTTTTTAAGCTTTTGGTTGGTTTTGTTGATATCTTGCCTGTATATATGTAATCGAGCAGAAGATTCTGGGTTTTTTTCCTGGTGGTGGAAATATTAATTTCAGGGCTTTCTTATGTAGTTTTTGATTTAAAGTTTTATTAATTATTGTCTGTTCTTTGTACACATTGTTTACTGCCATTTGCTTAATAATATTTAATTATATCTCAAAGTTGTATTTTGACATAGGAATTTCTATTAATCTATGTAAAATGCTATGGTAGGCTGTCAACTTATGTTGTATAGGATGGAATGGTGAATTGTGTATAGTCGGGTCAGTATGGGTAGGTTTATGAAATACGGAGAGCTCATGTTTGTTTTTAAATCTAATAATTTTTAAATCTAACAAGTTTGTTAATTGATTTTGTTCTGTTTCAATCGTAAATTCAATATGACTATGGAGTCAATTAATATACGATAAAAATTTGTCAAGTTACCTGTTAGTTCCCATACAACATCACAGTACATCGTCTACGTATCTCCACCAATATAAAAACTGTTTGAATACGGGATGCTTTGAAATCTTTGTCTATAGATGATGCATAAAAAATATCTGACAGCAATGGGTTTATAGGAATACCAATTATAAGCTAGGGCCGATAATTTTTAAGACCAAAAAAAAAACAGTAACAATAATGTAAAACAAACATTAAAATGGTAAGTTACACCAATTTTTTTTAAAAGAAAAATTAAGGAAGATAAAATTATAAAATTAAATTCGCATAAATTTTGGGGTTATGTGAGAAAAGTGTAAATACAAAAGTTTTAGACATTTTTATTACCTAAAACTAAGTTTTTTTCCATTGTACTTGTAGTTTTCACGGAAATCATCATAAACCCGTTTTACCTTTAAAAACTCACCACCATTTACTTCCCGACCTCAGATCGCCCGTAAATTATTTTTCCTTTATTTTTTGTTATGTTTTCTACTGGGTTCTTACTGTTCTTTGTTTAACAATGGTTTTGTTCTGTTACTATTTTTTTTTAGTTTTTACAATTTTCTATGGCTTTGGCCATAGTCTATTAACAAGATTTTAAAATAAAAAAATATTATTTTACGAAACCTTCAATAATTTATAAAAATGAAAAGTGTTTGTAATTTTGTAACTTCTATATTTTAATCACAGTTTCCAAAAGCCAAAATATGCATCATTTTTTAACTATAATTTTGTTTGCTTAAAACAAGTATTTTATTTTAATACTATTTGGTTTAACATGTTAAGAATTCAAGCATATTATATAAAGAGATTTCTTAACAAAAATATATTCTTAATTTCAAGACAACCTTGAATAATAATATATGATACACATATTATCAAAACTAATGTTGTTTTCTAGTTTAAAGAATGAAAGTGTAAAAATGATCGAAGGTAATAATCAAAAATAATATCATACGATGATATTCCTAAAATTGGAACTTGTTTTTGACGTTAAACGAAAGTGAAAGCAGTTAAATAAAAAGAATTTTCAAATTATAAATAAAAAAATGGATATAATACACGACCAATTTAAAGAAATTAAGTTAATTTAGTCGAAGTATATTTACCTGTAACAACACCTGCGAACATTGCTGAATTTGTCATTTTGATTTTAATACCTTAAAAACTATTCTTTTTTCGCTTGCTTGTTTTATTTCAATCTTATCTAATAAAATACTAACCAATATTCTTAATTTACTTTTACTTCATTGCACAACCAAATGAAATATACAAGTTGAATGGTATTCCCAAGATTTCATTGGTATTTCCCATCGTATGTGTCTACCCAGTGTATGTAGCACCGTTCGGTTGCGCGTTCGCAAAAGCAGGGTCTACACACAACCTACAACCAAAGAATATAGACGCTAAGCGTCTATATTCTTTGCTACAACTTTTGTGTGTCTTGTAGCGGCTGTTTTCAGTTATTATACTGATTTCAGTAGAATTTAATGAAATTTATTAGATCAATGTTACATTTTACATATGAGTTGTATTTGGATGATAACGTTATTTTGTTAGTTATATTGTTTATCGGTGTCCAAATTCAGCGAACATTTTCAGCTAAAAGACGTTACTCGTATATTATAAGGTCCTCACATGTCACATGTTAAAAACGTCCAATTAAAATGTATATCGTGGTAGGAAGTGGCTTAAATTTGGAATTGGTCACATTCAGAGAATAATATAAGTACAAGTAACTTCATTGATTCGACTTCGTCTTTTTTTGCGCTACCTGTAGTTTTACTTAAAAATGGTTTTTTAAGATATATTACTTTTTATCGGTATAGTTTTTGAAATATTGTGTATAAATAATAGTATTACTAAATTAATATAATATAATAGATCTTAAAACGCCCCAACATACGTCGATTACATGTTTATACTTGCATTAAACTTAATTTGTGCATTTTTTATGACTTGGCTAGTGACTCAAATGTGAATCAAGTGTTCGTAAGCAAAAGATACTTTATGAATTCATGTACGTTCGTAACATCTAGTAACCGTGAGTGGGCGTCAACGGGAATGAAAAACCACCCATGCGCCCATACCTAGAAATAACTAACTGACTTGTCATGCATGAATAACATTTAAGTTCCACAACATACTTTAATTACGATTTTGTCGATTTCTTGCTAGTAGATATCAAAGATTTTATGCTGTTACCTTTTCTACTTTTTTCTTAAGTACCACCTGGCAATTAGCTAATACTCCATACATCATTTGTTGTGCTTTATGTTTTATGCCACCTTTTTTTAAATAAATAAAAAACCCAAACTTCATAAGTTTATCTCGGGAGCTAAAAAACTAGTATTTCCTATGCTTATGCATTTTCTCTAAATCTTATAATACTTTATTTCCCTGTTTAAAATGCAGGTCCTAATGTATAAGAGATCATTGTCGTTTAAATTAGTTTATTAAGCTAGTTTAGTTAGCTTATTTAAATTTAGGTTAGGTTATTTATAGAATGATCATAAAGATATAATACAAGTTATCTCAATCATTGCAATACCAGCTCGTTTACCCAGTGCGACAGAGAAAACTGACGCAAAGCAGTCCCTGCATCTGTTTTTAATTTCCAGAGGTTTATCGACCACGTCACTTAAATGACCAATGATAAGGTCACGTCGTTAATAAACCTGGCCCATTAAAAAGAGAACTGCCCGATACATCCCCGTTTCCCCAGTGCGACAGAGGAAACTGACGCAAAGTGGACCCTGCATATCTTTCTAATGGGCTTATTTATCAATGGGCCTTCCCATTGGTCATTTAAGTGACGTGTTCGATAAACCCGACCAATTAAAAATAGATGAAGGAACTGCTTTGCGTCAGTTTTCTCTGTCGCACTGAGGGAACGAGCCTGTATTGCTTCTTCTTCTTTGCGTGCCATATTATAATTATCCTACGTTGGCGATCACCATTGCGAAGGCTTCTCGATCTTCTGCAATATGGAATAATTGTCCTGCATTTTATATCTGTGTCCATTCACGAATGCTTTTTAACCAAGAAACTGGTTTTCTTCCTACACCTCTACGGCCCTATATTTTGCCTTTAAGAATCATTTGTAATATTTTATATCAACTTCCCCTTTCTATATGTCCTAGATAAGACATTTTTAGATGTTTAACAGTCTTTAGCAGTTCTCTATCTTTGTTGACGCTCCTTAGTACTTCTTCATTAGCTTTCCTTGCTGTCCAAGGTATCTTTAGCATTCGTCTATGAACCCACATTTCCAATGCTTCAATATTGTACAAGTATTGCTACAATCACTATATTTGTATTATATATCTATGGACATGACGGTATTATTATAGACATACATGGCA
Source organism: Diabrotica undecimpunctata (assembly GCF_040954645.1). Lineage (NCBI taxonomy): Eukaryota > Metazoa > Arthropoda > Insecta > Coleoptera > Chrysomelidae > Diabrotica > Diabrotica undecimpunctata. The sequence goes on along the minus strand of NC_092808.1, from coordinate 80,118,718 downwards.
TTGTCAATATAAAGTTTGGTTATTAACAAATAGTTTAAATATTGTTACGAACATGCATTCGACGTAGCCCATATAACGGTTGCATTTTGAGACGACAAGAAGCTTCCAGAGATGTATCAAGCGCGAAACAGATTGATCCGTCAAACAAACGAATTAGAGGTGGACTACTCTAGAATATTCCAGTACATAATAACTTTTACATATAAGTAGCTTCGATATTAGCTAAGTTTAGTTGATAAGATATTTTCGTGCTGTAAATTTATAAATAAATATATCTATATAAATTAGAACCGCTCGTTTTATATAAACTCGCTGCCGAGCGAGTCTCAGACAATTGCAATAAAGTTGATGTTATCTTGTTAAGCTTTTGAAATTGTCACTGTCAACCACTATCAGCACGAGAATTTGCAAGATAGCTGTATATATTACCAAATAACTTTTAAATGTTTTGGAAGACAAAGATAATCCGTTAACAGTTGTTCAAAGATTAATAATTATTTTTTAAAAGTATAAACAGTTGTTTCAGGTTGTGGATAATTTTACAACAGTAAATAACATTGACTGGGAAAAATGTGTTGGTATATCTTCAGTTAAATCAAAATAAAGATCACGATCTCCAAAGCACATCTCCAAAGAAATTTATAAACGCGTTTGATGGTACTTTAAACATAATGATACAGAAAATAACATTTATTAAAAGCAGCCCCCACAAACCTAGATTTCTTGAAAAAACAATATGTAATAATGTGGGTGATGAACATTCATCTCCTTTGTGTTTTACAACAAACGCTTTATGCTTATTTCTGTAAAATTCTGTGATAAGAGTTCTATAAACTTGAAGTACGAGAAAATAATGCTCGTGCTAGTATGGTCACTGACATAGATTTTTCTGGCAAAATTGGCCTTTTTAACTTAACTTTTTAAAACGGTAAACATTTTGGACAGCTCCCTTATAAGGAATAATGCAAATATTTTTTAACTTTTTAATAAACCCCAATTTTTTATTAAAATTCAAAGACATAACTGTGGAAGAACCGCTTACCTATTAAAAGAACAACTTGGTAAAAGGCAGGGCCGCTGCTAAGGTATTGGACGCCCGTGTGCAACTTAATATTTGCCGCCACCCTTCCAAACCTTTAGACATACATAATATTATTTAAAGAAATGTGCAGAAGATGCATAATATAACAATAATAATTTGTAAATAGATAAATACTTACTTGAACGTTTAGACTAATCTCCATGATCCAACGTCCATATATTATCCTAATATATATCCTAATATTCCATCCTAATATCCTAATTTAAACGTCCTTTGTCCTGATTAAATAACCATGATCCATCGTCCAGAATATCTATAACCTAATATCGTAATTTAAACGTCCATTTAATTAAAATAACCTGTGAATAGAAACATAAACACATAAAAAAACTAAAAACGCACTTTTCGGGCTTTCGTCTCGGAAAACTTTTTGACAATATCTTTAATGTCCAATGTCGCACACACTTCATGTTCTATAGATAAAATTGCTAAGGCAGAAAGTCTATCTTGCTTCATTGAGGATCGCAAATAGTTTTTAGTAATCTTAAGTTTTGAAAACGACCGCTCACCCGTAGTTACAGTAACAGGTAGAGTTAGGAATATACGTACTATTATAGTTAAGTTGGGAAATGTTGATACAAGATTATTTTCGTAAATATATTCAAGAGTACCACTAAAACTTTTTTCTGCGGAAAAAAAATGGTTGAACATCTTTAATTTCTTCAAATATATCGGTTGCACTAATGTCAGTCTCTGAGCTGTTTATGTCTGTAAGGGCTTGATTCACTTTCTCACAATTGGTTTTAAGTTCATCATCGTTTTTATATTTGGTTATGCCATATATTACACTAAAAATATCTGTGTGCTCTTGAAGTAATTGGAACCGTTCTTCAATTGCTGTTATGGCAGCATCCGAAATCTTAAAATAAAAATTTATTTTAAATGACAATGCCGGAGATAATATAGGTTCATCAGCAGTGAAGATTTTATGTCAAATTTTGGACTTTGAAGGATTTTGCTAACCACGTTTATTTTACTTAAAATATCTTGCCACACTACAACAGAACACAAGAATTTGAATTTCCAAATTTTATTTCTAAGGGATTTTTCTAAAGTCGTAGTATTCATATCCCTTGTGTTATCATTTCGCAATTCTTTTAAAACATCATATATTTCATTAATCTGGGTTTTTAATGGTGCGATTGCATCGATCCGACTCTGCCATCGCGTGTCCTACAATGCTTTTAATCTCAACTTTGGAAGGTGCTTTACTAAAACGTTCTATCTAATATTGGAAGACGAATAAAATACATATAGTTCCTGTACAGTAATAAAAAATTCCACTGACTCAAAACTTATTTTTACTGCATCATTCACCACCAGATTTAACCTAAGCGCAGAACAGGGAATAAAAAATGCTCCAAGATATTTGTCTAAGATTTTCTTCTGCAATCCAATGTATTTACCACGCATATTGGCTCCATTATCATAACCCTGTCCACGCAAATTATTAATATGTATATTTAGACCTTGTCCAGTTACGTCAGTTACAGGAGAAAAGCCCAAGAAGTATTCAAATATCTGAACTGGTGTTGAAGTTGAAGTTGAAGTCTTACTACAATTGTTATTTGCTCTACGTGCGTGATATCTGGGGTACAATCTAATATGATAGAAAAATATTTAGATTCTCGAATTTGTTGTAGGATAACGTCCTGAATAGAGTTTGCCAATAAAACAATCAATTCATTTTGATATTACCATCCTAAATAATGTGGTATATTTGTACTCTTGGATTCCAAACGACGAAGATGTTCTGATAATACAGCGTCAAACTTAAAAATTATTTCAACTAACGGCAAATAATTTCCATTATTTGGTTCAAATAACTTATTGGATGATCCTCTAAAAGCTAAACATTGTTTAGATAAAAATTTTACAATTGATAATAATCTTTCGACAACAGCGCCCCAATGTTTTTTCTCCATTTCATATAATTTTTGATAAGCAGAGTCAACTGTTAATCCTTTTTTTAATGTTGTAGATAATTTAAACAGTTTTTGAGAATATTTTATATGAGCTGCACCGGATTCATGTCTTTTTAAAATAATAGCTAAATGTTGCCAGTCACTTACCCCATTAATTCCACTAAGTAATTATCGGCTGATTTCACCACAACAAAACAGTTTGGAAGGTGCACAAAAAACACTATTTAGTGATAATGAGTAAAGTAACCACGGGCGACGAATTTGGTCTTGATTAGGTAATGTGCGATAATAATAAGTTTCTAAAAATTTACTATTATTTGTATCTCTGGGGAAGTTAATTTTTGTAATTTGCTGAAGAAAATTTTCAACAACAAATTAAACTTTACTTGGATTCATATTTGCAGACCATTTTTCTGGATCATCAAGTATATGCTGGAGCTTCCTAAACTGCAATCTAGATTAACAGTAACATTAATTATTCTATCTTGGTTGGTGGTTTCAGGATCAGGCATTTCAGTAACAGCACTTGCACTATCGCTATTATTGTCATCAAATCCTCCATCTCTATCCACAGGAATATTCAATTGTTTGGTAATTTTTTCTGTGGTTTGGACTTCGCTTGAAGTTGAAGGTCCTAAATTTATATCCGAGTCTTCTATATTTTCACGTATGTTTTTCATCACAAATGATTCCAGTGCACCGCTAAGTTTTTTTTTTCTCCTCAGTTTTTTCCTCTTTTATTTTTCTATATTGAAAGCCTAAAAGTCGTTTTCTTTTCTTTGACATTTAAAACTATCACTTAGAAACATTTTGAAATTATTACTTAGGAACAAAGCCGGGCGAATTTAACAAAATAAATCCAAAAACACTTCAAATAAGTTGTCCAAATATTATTTCTCCAAATAATATAGCCGTAACGCGTATACGAATAAAACTGCTCTGATCTCGTCGTTACTTCGAAATACAGTACCCACTGTGCAAAAAAAACGGGTACACTACTATATTTTACAAACAAAATCGTTTATTAAAAGCGTGTCTAAATTCATCGAATTCTCAACTAAGACTGAACATAAGACATAATAACCCATCTATAAACATAACCATAGGAACAATATTATAACAGAAACTTTACAACCACTTGCCTAAATTCTTGTAAGGGTGTCTACGTGTAAAATCCCAAATAACTAAAGTCCGAAAGCCGCCAGCCGCTCTGAATTAAAGAGTATCTCCGAAACAGCAGTTTCATACAATAAATAATATTTTCTGACATGTTTTTTTAGATTAGGATGAAACAAAGAAGTATACTTGATAAATGAAACGCATTTGAGTATTATTACGTACTGAATAATTATTATTGTTTGGAATATTAGAGTTCACAGAATTATCTGAATCATTACTATTTAATTATTTGAATTTATTTTTGTTTTAAAAAAGTATTATCATCAGTAAACTGCTTTTGGCCGCCCCTATTGTTGGCCGCCCGTTTGCGATGCACACTTGGCACACATTGTAGCGGCGGCCCTGGTAAAAGGTGATACTACGAATTTCGTTTGATTGGATCAGTCTAAACAGAATGACATAATGTTAATAGTTGAACTTAAAAGTATGTGTCTTAAAAGCAAACAATTATATTTTTAACCTATAACTAACCTTTTAACTATCAGGTCTCTGGTCTTTACTTTATATTTAAACTAAACGTTAAGTTCTTTAAAACGTGTAGAAATCCTTATTATAAGTATACAGCTAACAATGGACAATATCATTGAGATTGGTAAATACCAGTTCCTTAAGGCACACTTTCAGCTTCACAATATCACAGTAATGGACAATTACCTAATGATTATAAATAACTAAACTACCACAGATTAACAAAACACAGGTATGTTAATCTGTGAAACTGCTATTAATAATCATGATTATTACAGTATTTTATAATTTTGTTGATTATAGAATTAAAAGCAGTAACACTGACACCTTATTTCCAACTTGAAACCAGGATTTGAACGCATGCACTATTTTTGTATGGCTTTATATAAAACGTTTGATTTATTCGATACTAATTTACAACTTGGAAAACCCTAAAGTCTATAAAGCATACATAGGTAAGTTGTTTTTTTGTCACGTCCAAGTCACTATTATTTAAATATTGATCATTTGTGACTTTTTATAAATGCTTGTATTATGAAGCTATCTAAAGTTTTAATCACCTGTTAAGTTCTCGTCCAATTAAATTTAAATTTAAAATTTAAATTTTACTAATAAAAATATATCCAAAAAATTCCAGCGATTTCTGCAAAAGAATGCACGAGGGACAATTTTCTTCTAAATTTGTTAGCCAAAAACAGAATCAGAAAGGAAGATACCAAATTTGCGCCAACTAAAATGTAAGTTTAAATAAAATTTATGTAGAATATACATAAGTCAGCAAAAAATATGCAAAAATTGCAAAACAAAACTTCAAGGTTCTGTTTCGATAATGTGTAGTGCCCTATTGGTAGGCGCCTTGTGGGTTTTTTCTATTTTAATATATTCGTGATACCCTTCCTTTTTATGTAAGTACCGCACGCTCCAATCAGACCAATAACAAAGGAGATATAATGTAACGCCCTCTATAATGTGAACTGGTAAAATTTTTTATTAACAGTACTTGAATCATTAATTTGTAGATTAAATTAGCAATAAATTAACCGTATAGTTTCAAGAACAATAATAGGCATGATTAAAATGTCAAATGTTGGTAGTTCAGATTTCTTTCCTAGGTGGCGTCGTTACCTTACTGGACAAACGGTGTCACTTGTCACCATACCCGTTTATATAGATAGATAGAAAGATATGTTTTTATTTTCCAAGTCGACTTCGAAGAATGACAACAAATTATTACCATATATGTAAACAAACCACATTCCAGCGGGCTGGAAAAGGGGTAACATTATTAAGCTTCCAAAATAAGGGCAACCTCACACTGTGCAAAACTTGGAGAGGAATAACCTTGCTTACCGCAAAAAATAAAACCTTCCCGACCATCATACTTAAAAGATTAACAAACAAGATTGAATTTCGAGCTGGTCAAGCAGGCTTTAAACCAGAATCCTTCTGCATGGACCACATTAAGACTGTGAGGGTAATAATGAAACACACCCCTATACATGGTTTTTGTTAACTTCGAGCGTGCCTTTAACAGCTTATCTCATGCTGCTTTATGAAAAATTTTAGAGCTAAGAATCATCCCGCATAAAATAATTTCCATTATAAAGTCACTGTATACTGAGGCGAAATGCAGAGTGACACACAATGGAATTAACAGCGACGAACTTGACATACTTACTGTAGTCAGACAGGGATGCGTGCTTTCCGTTTCTTTTCAACATAGCAGTAGACTATGTTCTCTCCAAACTAGACTCCGACACAAGAGGGATACAATGGACGTTAACCACACGCCTAAGCGATCTGGAATAGCCGATGGTATCTGCCAAAGATATCTGCCCTGTTAGGACAAAGTTCCAAGATGTGGCTGATCAATTGGAAACACTTTCCACTGGAGCCAATAAAGTAGGTTTGGAAATCAATATTAGTAAAACCAAATCCATGAGAGTAAATGCAATAAACAACACACTATTTACTATCAACAACATGCAAATTGAAAATTTGGAAAACTTTACGTATGGTGGAAGTACAGAGGACGATATTCGTATGAGGATACGAAAACCTCAACAATCATTCAGTATGCTCAACCCTGTTTGAAGATCTAGCAAGTATACTACAAGGACAAAGATCCGCATATTCCAGTCAAATGCCTGTCTGTTTTACTCTACGGATTTGAAACCTGGAAAGTAACAAAAACCCTTACAGATAAACTGCAGGTCTTTATTAATCAATGTCTACGACGAATTGTTCGAATTTTCTGGCCTAACATCACCAGAAACAAAGATCTACTACACCCGTCCGAACAAATAAGGGTAGAACATTAAATAAAGTCCAGAAAGTGGGGTTGGATTGGTCACACTCTCAGTAAAAATAAGGAAGTCAAGGAAAGTCTTGGAATGAGGTGAAGGCCTTAGCGCAAAATAGAACCAGATAGCTCTTTTTCACTGAAGCTCTATGCTCCACTTATTAGGAGTTTAAGAACCTTATATATATATTATATATATATATACATATTTATATATATATATATATATATATATATACAAAACTCAAATATTTGGGTGTGCAGCGGAAGATAGGACAAAGAAGTACTCTTTTTAGTTAACCAAGCTTTCGCAAATCTTTATTTGCATCATCAGGGTGCTACAATAAACAAAATTAGTACAAAATACAGAAAAGAATTATTTTGCATCTTACACTAATTGAGGTTAGTTGTCGTGATGTTTATTAAATGAAATGTGCAACTCATTTGATCCCTACAAATGATAGCGAAAACTATCCAAAATTGTTTTTAAAAAAACGTTCTTTAACAAATACATATTTAAAACACTTTAAAACACATATACAAGAACACTCAAATAAAATTATGTTAAAATAATTACAGAACATGTCATAATATAAAATTTAGGTTATAAACATTCTTATCAGAAACAAAAGAATTGGTTGAGAATTCGTTACTGCCAACTTAAAACGATAGAACGTTAGATCTTAATGATAACAATGTAAAGGTAATAGTATACCTGATAGACGCTGAACTTCTTGAAACAGAAAAGGTAAAAAGACTTATATTAGAACAAGTAGGAGAGGTACTGTATATCTCATATATAATGAAACTTATATTGTTGATGATGAATTGTCTGTGTTAGTAGATTCGTGTTTATCCAAAGTTAACAATAATGAATATAGGTTGCTTAAATTATTGGTATCTGTCTTTTTGTTAATAGTTTCTTTTTCTTGAAAAATGAAAGCCATCTCGAGAAACAATCTTTTTAAATAATTGCTCTCCGTGGATAGGATTTTTACATTTGGAAAATCGAAAGAGTGCCCTGTTGTGTTAGCATGTGTGGCTAGAGAACATCTATCAGGGTGTAACCTAATGTCACTCTTGTGAAGAGTCAAGCGGCTAGAAACTTTTTGGGAGGTGTGACCTATATAAGAACCTTCACAGCCCAAACAATTAAGTTTGTAGACAACATCACTTTTATCTAAGTTTGGTACTTTATCTTTCAATGACTTGTACAAAGATCCCACAACTAGAGTGCTTTTATAAGCAATTTTTACATTTGGTAGGTATTGAGCAAAAATTCTGGTCAATTTGGGAGAGACGTCCTTAATAAATGGAAGTGATACAAAAGATATATTAGGAATATTGTTAGTCAGTGAGTGGGAATCAGAGCTAACTTTCATAGCACCTGTATTTTGGGGAGGGTTTACTTGTGTGTTGAGTATAACAGAGGATGTGTTAAAGATGATTTTCCTGAGTAAGGATTCGGGGTAAGAATTATCTAGGAACAACTGTAAAAGGATGTTGAGATTCTTTTTTCTAAAAACAGGGTCAGCTAGTTTACAAACTCGTGTGGTCATTTGTTTGACTAGATTAATTTTCATGCTTGACTTGTGGTAAGAGTGGTAGTTGAGATATCTTCCAGAGTTACACTTTTTTCTATACCAATCAATTGTAATGATGTTATCCGGTTCTCTAATAAACATTGTGTCGAGAAAAGGAACAGATTGGTTTTGATCCTCTTTTTCAAGAGTAAATTGAATGTGGGAGTCGTAGCTATTGAAAATGTCTAAGAGCTCAATTTCTAAACCTTGTGGGCACGACATAATATCAAATAGGATCAAAACCAAAAAAAATACATACAAATTTTTCATTACCATATTTCAGAGATATAACTCCGGGGTTAACAAGGATTCTGAAAAGTGTTGAAAATAGCTTTGGCAATAATAATAACAACATTAAACTTAATGTGGCTTGTAGATCAGCCCTAACAATTAATAATCTTTATTCTAAGATAAAAGATAAGACTCCCATAGATAGGCTTAGTAATATTGTCTACAACATTCCATGTCTCTCTTGCAACAATTCCTACATCGGTCAAACATCTCAATTATTGAAATCACGTATTACACTACACAAAAGTGATTCTCGACTTCACCCTGACCGTTGTGCATTAGCCAAACATGTCCATTCCACTGGTCATCTCATGGACTATACTAACACCACAATTCTCCACCGTGAGAACAATAAATCTAAAAGAGAGTTCATTGAAATGTCTTATATTTTCCTTAACGATTTCTCCATTAATGTTAAGAGTGACATCAAGAATCTAAGCGATATATACCACCTGTTACTTAAATCAGATACCAAGAACAATACTATATCACAGATAACTAACTTGACTGATATATCCATTAACAACTAACATACCTTTATAATTAATTTTCATTAACAAAAAATATATAACATTCCCTTGCTTTTCTTAGATACGTCTCAATAAGATTCAATAATACATGAACAATATAATATAATTAAATAAAGAAAATCAAAATAATATTTCCCTTTACTGGGACTTAAATTCATTCGTTTTTTACCAATGAACCTTAACGACATAAAGATTCATACGACCTACTGAAGTTGTCAGCGCTTGCGTTCTGGCTTAAACAGAACCTCACTTTTAACTATCTAAAAATCAAAAATTTAGTTATTGCCGACAATTCAAAGAATTACCTCCTTTTAAATGTAGTTGCATTGGGTTTTTCGATTAACCTTGGGTAAGCCTTTACGTGTCAAGTTCGAAGCTACCATACATTTCAATCCTTATAAAAAACTTTTTTTGCACATAGTAACAAAAAACACCACTATGTTACTAGCAAAGTTTTTTAATTAAATTTCTTTTCTATATATATATATATATATATATATATATATATATATATATATATATATATATATATATATATATATATATATATATATATATAATATAAATTTAGTATTTCTTGGGTTTACAAATTAATTATGTACATACCTACTAAAATACAAGCAACTAAAATTTTCGTAATAATTATGTACTTAGATGAAAACAGTTGCAGAGCTCTTAAAAACTCTTAAACATAAATTTAAGAATCAGTTAGATTGTTATACTGCCGTCCTAACATGAAAAGTCCTATCTGCAAAATTTGGTAAAATGACTTTATTGGCTCACGGCATTCGTAAACATATTATCTATGTATGTACAAAATGAAATTGTCCTATAAGCGTCTTAAGTGCCTTATTATATACCTAAATGGTTTGTCCTAACTGACTAAAAAGCCATGTTTACTAATATAAATTGTCCTATCTCACATATACTAAGAACAATTGTCCGTTTTGACTTTAAAAATGCAGTTAGGACTATTTAAGCTAGTATTTTATACTGAGCGGCATCATTTAGGACAATTTTTGCCTAGTATGATATAAGCATGTGTGTAACATAACTTCAAATAATTAATTAAAAAGGGGATTTTAAGGAAAGGGGAAACAAAAATTTTTTATTATCAGACATTGGGAATACTCTCATGCTTTTTGGTATTTTAAGTAAATATATTGTGAGAAATGGATGAAGGGTAAGTTTAATAATGTTACCTTAGGTATAAGCAATAACTGATCGTAATTATTGTTTGTAGTAGTAGCAAAAGATATAGACGCACATGCGTCTATATTTTCTGGTTGTAGCAATGCAGCATGTAGTAGCCAGAACAGCGATAGGTGTAAACGTATGGTATTTAGCCAAAAGCGAGAATGATCCAGATTATGCACCTGGGACGTCCAATAAATTCGACAATAATATAAATGGAAATGAGTCGGATTCTAGTTTCGAATCTAACTATTATCATTTATGTTACATATATTAGGATGTAAATTGTGTACTAAGTTTTAAAACTTCTTCTTCTTTTTATATAGACATGACTCTGTCTGTTTTTCAATGTACCTCCAGTAAGTTGCCGTTTCATTGTTTTCGTGGTCTTCCTCCTGATCTCATCGATTTCGTGGTCTTCCAACTGATTGTCTTCTTATTGGGGAACCGTCTCTTGCCGTATTTACTACTCTATTTGTTGTCATTCGGCTTGTATGATCGTTCCATTCTACTCTTCTATTTCTTACACAGTTCTTACTTTGTCTGATGTACCTCACCTTGCATATACATTGTATCTCTGTACTCTGTATCTTATCTTAGCTCTATCACATAATGTTTTGCCATCAATGTTTCTAAGTGTTTTCATCTCTTCTGTTTCTAACATCCTCTTTGTCCTCTCTGTGTCATGTCTTGTTTCTGCTACGTATGCCATTATTGGTCTGATGATTGTTTTGTAAATTTTGTCGTTCATTTCTTTTCCGATATTTTTATTTCTTCATATTGTTTCATTCAGGCAGCATGCGGCACTGTTTGCTCTATTCACTTGAACTTCCTTTTCAGTTTCGAGCTTTCCGTAGCTAGATAATGTGATGCCTAGATATTTAAACTCCATCACTTCTCCTATTATCTTACCTTCCAGCTCCAATTTACATCTTAGTAAATTTGCTGTTGTAAGCATGCATTTTGTCTTTTTTGGGTAAATTAACATTTTTCTGGCGATTATATTAAATTGGTGCAGCTTAAGTTGTAAATCATCTTCACTTTGAGAGATCAGTATTGCGTCGTCTACATAGTAGATTATTTTAAGTTGTTTTTCTACCATTTGGTATCCTTTTTTAGTTATTTTATCCATAATCAGGTTAAATAATAAAGGACTCATAGAATATCCCTGCCTTATCCCATTGCCAGTTACAATAGGGTCGGTTAGTTCTTCTACTTTTATTGTGTTTTTTTGATAGATATTTTTGATCGTTTTGATTATTCCTGGAGGTATCTCTCTTGCGTACAGTAAGTGGATAACGTCTTTTAGTTTAACCCAGTCAAATGCCTTCTTAAGGTTCACGAAACATAGATATGCCGGTTTGTTGTATTCTAATGATTTCTCTTGCATTTGCCTCATTATAAATATAGCGTCGATGCATAATCTTCCCGACCTAAATCCTTGTGGTTCTTCTGGCTGTGTTATAATTTCATTCAGTTTATTTGTTACCACTTTGGTTGTTAATTTTAGTGTTGTGTTTCATAAATTAATTCCCATTCCCTTGATCTCCATTCTTGAGGAATACTATTTTTTGTTCTATTATTTTATAAAACTTAGTATAATAAAATTAAAAGTGTTCAGTTAATTTGAATTTTAGTTTTATTTAGGACAATTTTAGTAAGTAATACAAAAAAACGTACTTCAGATACACTAAGCTAAATTGTCCTAAGTGGCAATTTAATCAAAAATCGACTAATCTGGAAAGAATAAAACAAAATTCTGACTAGCAATTAAATTCTATTCTCTGACATAATATATAAAATAAAACATAAAGACTTCTTTAAATTACCAAGCGTTATACAATGAAAAGAAACAAAAACTTGATTTTCTCAAAACCTAAATTTTGCAGATAGGACCTTTCATGTTAGGACGGCAGTATATTATTTAAATATAAATATTTACTTCAAACATGACCTTGAGCGAGACACCAAAGCCTGCTTGGAAATCTGTAACCGGAGATTCCATTATTAATCATCGTAAATTAATTTGTATTTCTGTTTACTAAATACAAAATACCATGCTTGAATGCGGTATTGTCGATCTTACACTTCTTTCATTCAATAATATTATTTTATATTACAAGAATAAGAAAAAAAAACATTTATTGAAAATTATCTGATTTACTAATTTACAGAAAAGATTTCATTTTTACTAGTATTTAGGCAAGAAAACTACACACTAAACCTACCAATTTTCAGCAGCAAGATGAATCGCTGTAAAACTTTTAGCATTAGATTCGTGAAAGTGTCAGGAGTTCGATAAACACGAGTATACTAACGTCGATGGTGGTTGTATATGTTGTTGTTGTATACGTGGTGACCAGAAGAAGAATTAGGTTAAGCAGTCATGTCATTTTCTCAATTATTTTGCGTCGTTGTGATTGATAATATAATAATTTCTGGTCTGTATATAATAATTTTAATTGCATTTCTTTGATCGTAATCCGGTCTAATATTGCGCGTCAAATATTCACTTAGATTGGTGAAAAAGTTATGCGAGGAGGCGAACGATATTTAAGCATGATGTCACTCTTGGTGAAATCGCTGCCAAAGTCAGTCGGTTTCATTGTTTAGTTCGGATTTTTTTTTCAAATCGGTTATTGGTTGTTCGTTTTTTTTAAGGAAAATGTGTAAACAGTAGAAGTGTGGAGTTTAAGTTAAGTTTGGATGGAATTTGAAAGAGATAGCTAGCGGGTGTAGTCTTCACAGCCGACAAATTTTTTCAATTTGAAAGGTGAATTTTTACTCAAAATGCGATTTGACAGTTTTTGTTGAGTTAATCACCGATTGGTCGTACTGTGTTTTATCTGAAAGCTTTGTAAAACGGCGTTTCCAACCATTTGAAAGGTCCACATTGTTTTGGGAGGAAATTGAGTGGCCGAGTTTTGAAGATTGCAGTTTTTTGTCATTCAGGATAAGCCGAAGTCCGAATCCAATGTCCAACTTCCAAAGTTGTCTGTTTGTATTCCATGTCCAAAAAAATTGTCTGTGTGTGTTTCCTGATCATTTCAGTACTTGAGTGGGACATAGTTGTGTTTGTTTGCAGTGTTTCGATCCAGTCCCAAACCCAAAAACTTTCTTAAAGGAAATACATCAGTCAGAGTGATATAAGGTACTTTTTGTTAAAAATTTTTCTAAGTAATAACAGATATTTCATTTATAAAAAAAATTTGCTTTCATGACAAACCAAAAAATTATAATAAATAAAATAAAAAAGTTTTATGGATTATCTACTTGTCGTATTAGTTTTCTTTAAGTAAGGTTAACTGTTAATTATAATAATTAAAATTAATGTTTCAAAAAGATTTCTTCTTCTTCTTCTTTCTTTACTGGGTAATATCCCAGGGGATAATTTGCCCAGCTACTTCTAGGGGGATATTCTCAACTTGCTCTAGACAATCGAATATCCCCATATAAAACTAAATTGAAATTATTTTATATTGAATGAACACTATGTTGAAACTTCTTCTTCTTGGGCCAAACAGTTAGTATAGGAAAGACAATTCAACACAAGATAAAACTTTTCTCGCTTGAGGGTAGCAACCAGTCTTTTTCTACATAGTTTTTTTTCTTTTCTATTGGGTGCTTTTTAGTTATTTATATATGAAATAAGTGATGAGGTCCTCAGAGTTCCACAGCAAACTCTTCTGCAGCTATCTACTTAATTCAATCGCTACTTTACTGTGGACTGTCCAAGTTTTTCATTTTTTTTCTACCACAGGAACATAGAGAACCCAGGTGTAAAAAAAGAGAGGAATTTGTAAGGTTATGTTATAGTAGATAAGATAGGAATATATTATAGATTGATTTTGGCTAGACTAAGAAAAGTAATCAACAAATTTAGTCTTATTAGGATTAAGATTGGATAGGAGAGAGCAAATATAGGAGTTTGTAGTTTTGTTTTAACCAATTCTTTGTAGAGGTCTAAATTTGGAGAAACGTTTATTGAACGCTCTAGGATAACATGATTCAGAGATCCAATTTGACCACATTCACAGTATGGGTTGTCCTGAATACCTATGCGGAATAAATGAACGGGAGTGGAACAATGTCTTGTTCTCATTCTAATTACTGTGGAGATATGCTTTCTGTCTTTATAAGGAAATTGATTGAACCATGGTGATTTGTTCCATTTGTTGACTATTTTACTATAAAACGACCCTTTTGATCTGTTCGAATTCCATTCTTGTGCCCATCGAGTAGAAATTAGCTTTGTTATATAAAATAAGTAGTTTGAATAATGCAATTTAACTTTGGCTGGCATTTTTAGTGATCTTCCTATGTTTGCCACTTTTTCTGCAACACAATTGCCCTTAATATCCGAATGCCCTGGAATCCAAGCCAGAATAATACTGATGTTCTGTTGATTGGCTTCTATAATGCCCCTTTTGGTCATAATAGAGGTATGTTTAGTTTCCATTGAGTAAGATGTTTTCCCTATCTTTTCGATAGCACTCTTAGAATCAGACAAGATTAAGGCTCTCTTGATATCCTTCTCCAAGAAAAATTGAATGGCATAATTAATTGCAATAATCTCTGCAGTGCAAACTTGAGTCTGCGTAGGGAGTTTACTAGAGTATGAGTATTCAAAGTCAGGACAAAAAACACCAAATCCTGCTGAGCCCTTATTATCAACTGACCCATCTGTAAAAATTATAGTGTGAAGTGGATTGTCAAGTGAGATTCTTTGAAATTGAATTATCGCATGCTCATTACCTTTATTAGATTGCACATTCCTAATAGGGATAGAAGTTAATTGATATTCTAATTCAAAATTGTGGCACGGAAATAAGTCACTAGAAAATAAATTTGGGGTATGCTGGAATTTATTCATGATGGAAACTAAGAGGGGAATACTTTTTTTATTCCAGTAATTACGATTTGATTGCATTGATATCTGTAATTGATTGAAGGCAGAAATTATTGGATTATTAATTAACATAAGATTTTTTTGGAGGAATTTAGAATTAAGCCATTCCCATCTGTACTTAAGAGGAATTTGACCACTTTCACCTAACAATGCATGAATATGGGTAGATCTCATACATCCTGTTATGATACGAATACTCTTATATTTTTGGCATTTATCTAACCTGTTGATTAGCGCCTTAGGACAATCTGATAATATTTGACATCCATAATCTAAATGACTCTGTATCAAACCAATATGAACTATCTGGAGAGTTTTAACGACTTACTTTTAATTCTATTAAATCCACATATGATTTCCACTTTAGGTTTTTTTGAATAACTACCCCTAAATATTTCACTGTATCCACCCATTTAATTGCATGATCTCTAATTCTTACATTTGGAGGATGAATTTTACGATTCCCTATTTGAAATATAATTGCTGAGGACTTATTGTAAGATAGATTAAAGTTGTGTTCTAATAACCAGAGATCCATCCTATACATTTACAAGTTCAAAGAATTAATTAATTTAAGTAGATCAGTCTCACTAACCAAAATAACCAAATCATCTGCATACTGTATCAGATTAAAACCGCTGGGAATAATCTCGTATAAAGATAGGTAATAGAGATTAAATATCATTGGACTTAGAGGGGAGTCCTGAGGTAAGCCCTGATTAGTTTTTCTTGGACCATGAATTTAACCAGTTTTGTCCTTTACATAAATATAACGATCATTTAATATAGAATAAATGACATTTGCTAGTTGAATTGGAATGTTATATTTAATTAGTTTAAAGTATAAAAGAGAGATGTTGACACTATCATAAGCTGCTGAAATATCTAGGAAAAGTCCTACGGTAAATTGATTTAATGAAAATCCTTGAAAATTTAGTAATGAAATGATTGTGTTCTAAGAACCCCTCAATTCTAATTTTAATTAATGTGTCCAGCATTTTACCAACACACGATGATAGAGCTATTGGCCTATAATTAAGTGGGTCAGTTTTATCCTTTTCATGTTTAACAATGGGTAATATGACCGTTTGTTTCCACGAGAGAGGAACCTGTCCTTTCCGGATACATTCATCAAAGAATTGAATTAAGAGTAATGATCCAGAGTACGGAAAATTTTTTAACATAGAGTATGAAACCTGATCAGGACCCATAGCAGAATCAGTTTTAGACAGAAGAGTATTGTGATATTCATCAAATGATATGGGATTCTCAGAATACTGAAGAGGACTGAAAAGTAATTCAAGGTCTCCAGAAATAGGTGTAAAAATTTCCTGGGCTACCTCCTCAGGTGGCAATTGAGATAAAAGACACAATTTACTGCCAGAAACCTTGTTAATTTTATTCCAAATATGTTAAAGGGCAGTATTTCTATTTAGTATCCTACAAAAGGATCTAAAGCTTATTTTTCGCTTTAATTTTAGAAATTTTCTAGCTTTCGCTATCAATTTTTAGCCTTTATATAGTTTTCAACACTAGGAGAATTTTTAAATGTAATAATAGCTGAAACTCTCTTTTGTATTATATGAGCACATGAATCATCCCACCATGGAATGTGAGATTTGTTATTATGAGAGGAGGTCCAAGGAATTGATGTGTCTGCCACTGATGATATATATTCGATAAAATTTTCATAGTCCTCAATTGGAAACGATGAGAAAATACAGTCTAGTTTTTCATGAAAAGAAAACCAATCAGCCTTTTTGAAATTTCTTCTTTTAGAAACCTGATTAGAGTCATGTGTTGGAATACCGACATAGCATAGAATGGGAAAATGATCACTAGATCCTGTATCTGGAATGGTGGTCCATCCACTAATTTTAGGTGCCACATCTATCGAAGCTAGTGATAAGTCAACCACTGATTTGCTGCCACCAGAACGAACCAATCTTGTTGGAGAACCATCATTAAGAAAAATAAACTTAAGATCTTCTGCAGTTTGCAAAATATTCCTGCCAATAAAACTATCGTTTGAGCTTCTCCATGCTCTATGATTACAATTTAAATCACCATGATAAGTAGAGGTTTGTTGATCGAGTTGACCAAAGAAGACCAGCATGTTTTGGAAATGAGATTGTCCAAAGGACAATACATTTTTAATATATTTAAATTTAAAATGGTAAAAAGGTGAGTTGAAATTGAACATCTGAATTAAAACCAGGATTATTAATATGAATATCCCGAAAATCTATATTATATTTGATAAGGGTAATTAAGCCCCCATATCCATCACCTCGATCCTTTCTGATAATGTGATACCCTCTGCATCTAATTATGTGTTGGTTAGATAGCCAAGACTCACTAATGAGGACAATATCAGGGTTAAAGTCTTTAATAAGGACTTTTAAGTTATCAACATTGGTATTATAAGATCTTATATTCCATTGTATAATAGTTAGTGGGCGTGATGATTGAAAATATAAAATGTTAAAAACATGTGTGTACCAGGTCAAGACGAGAGGGGAATCAGTATTCTGAGTCCTCAGACCCAGATACCTCCATCCCTCCTCGCTCCTGACTAGTACTTATAGCATTATGTGATACACTTTGGTTTTTATGATTACCAATCTCTACATTTAATCCAACGTGATCCTTAGAACTATAATTTTTATCAATCAATTCACCAATAAATATCATAACCAAATCCCTGTGATTTTGATTGAGCATTAATATAGCCTGATCTAAATCTCTTTGGGTCTGAGAGTTTTTTATAAAGTAACTAGGAGATTCTTTGGGGGATCTCCCATTAGGATTGTTCAATACTTTAGAATGAGAACTTTGATTAAAGCCTTCATTTAATGGTCTTTTCTTTTTTGATGGAGTGGATTTTGTAATCTGACTGTAGGAAAAAGAATTTGAAGACAGGGATGTAGCAACTAATCTCCTCTCTTGAACTGAAATGCTATTTGCAGAGCATAGATTATTTACAAGATTAGGAAAATCCTTAATGTTCAACTTTGGGCTAGATGTTTCCCTTTGATTGTTTTAGTTAGCTTCATAATAGGATAAGTTGGCAAACGACACAAGTTCGTTAATACTCTCTTGTCTTTTTCTTTCTTTACATTCAGGATGTCTAGAGTCATGATCTGGAGTTTTGCAGAACATACAAAACCTACTGCATCCTACAAACGAGGGAGAATCATGATTTGCACCACATGTAACACATCTGTTTTTTCCCTTGCATTGAGAAAGAGAATGCCCATATAAAAGACAATTATGACATTGGAGAACTGGACTAACAAAGGGTATCAACTTCATAGGCAGACCATACATTTCAATTTCTTTGGGAATATTCCTTCCTAAAAAAGTTAAACAGATAGTACCTGTAGGGATGAAAGTGGTTTTTGAATTATTTTGCATAACCCTTCTATTCATTCTTTTACCAGAGATAACTCTACAAAAGGGTAGATTAGTAGAAGTTGACATTTTAATTTCCTCTTCTGACAAAGATTTAAAAACTCCCCTGACAATACCTGTACAAGAGATAAGATGAGTGGGAATGAAAACCTCATAACCTAATTCTTTCCAGTCCTTCCTAAGGATAAACGAATTGGAAGATTGTCTGTCCTTAAATACTACCTCCACTCTATTTTTTCCCTTTCTGTCAAACTTAGCAATCTCTTTCAGTTTTAAATTAAAGATAGTCTTAGCAATACTTAGGATATGATAGTTACCCACATTACTATTTTTACCCTGAACAAAGACCTCAAAGGGCCCCAAATCTGATTCAGAATACAAACTATTTTCTTTAATGTTTACTTTCTCAATTGCATTATTTTGAGACAGATTTTGACTTATATTAGGGTCGGGATCTGGTGGCCGGTCGGGAGGAATTTCTTCCTCCATAATGGCGAACGTTAACAAAGTTTAAATCTACCAAAACGTTTAGATGTGGTTTAAATATATAGAAGATTAGGAAATATGTAAAAGAATAAGATCACAAAGAAAATGTTAGTAAGGCCCTTACTTGTATTTTTTCACCATTCAACATCAAACTTCGAAAAAAAAAACCAACCTGGAATGACAATTATCCAAGCTTTGATTTCTAATCCAAAATAAGCGCAAATGCGTAAAATATACTGTACTTAAATTACAAAAATTCGCAGAAAACTTTGAAATGCGTATTAAAACTTTGACAGTTCAACTGACCTTCACAAAGATTTAATATTTCATTTTACCATGTGACAGTTAGTATTATCTTTTTCGGATATTTGGTACATAACCATAAATTTGAATTGTTTTGTTTGAAGGTTAACCTCAATGTAAGCTTCGTTGAAAAATCTAGATAATTTCATTTTAATAATAATTTAAATTGCTATAGTGCCCCCAATGTCTGCAGCTTGTTATAAATCGTTACAAATAGCGCCAAGTTTTGTTTTTAAATTTTGTTAATATTATTTGTAATAACTGTTGATGTGAATTAATAATAAATAAGTAATGTTTCTCTCTAAACCAGCAGTTCTAGAATTGTTTCCTTTAAAAAGATTTTTACCTTTTAATATTTTCCTTTAAGAAAGAAAAGCCTTTCTTTCCATCCAGCGAGAAGATTCTTTTAAACGGATTCTTTAAAAATAGTTTAGGAAACTTCTTGTGTTTTGTTGCCCAGGAAATCTATGTAAGTATTCTTTGATTTTTTTCTTTGTAGTTACCCCATTCAGTCCCTCTTTTATGCACTTACTTAGGACCTAGCTCTCCAACTAAACCAAGAGTTACCATTCGCAAACGTTTCGGTTTGTTTGCTTCCCTATCTCCAGCCCAGTAATTGTTGTCCCTACTTTAAACCCTCTTAAGTGAAACCTCATGTTGTAGGCAAATTACACCGCCACAGTTTTAAAGTCAATAAAACCTACCAGATAGTGAGAGATATAGTAGGTTACATGGTAAGACTTTAACAACTGTTTGTATGTAATGTGGTAAAAAAATAAATTAAATTGTCTATGGTATTAACACTGATCGGTGGAGACGCACACTCAACACATAAGAACATTTTATCTCCAGATCAACCTAGTGTTAGGAGTTATGATGTGGTAAAAACAAAGTTAGTTAGTGGCACATTTTAGTAAAAAAGGTTACAAATTGCGGAATGCAACTTAAGAGCGAGGAGATGACATCAATGCTTATGTCAAAAAGCTGAAAAGTTTGTCAGTACACTGTAAGTTTGGTGCATATTTGGAAGAATTTTGGATAGAGAAGTTTGTCTATGGTAGTAGATCACAAGCAACTAAGAGAAAGATATTATCAATGGATACTTTTCCTAGGTAAAAGAAATAAAATTAGACTTACTCACAATCAATTTAATTTTACCACCTATCAAAAAAACTCAATTTTACCAGTTTCTCTCCTACCAAGTGATGTATTGCCCTTTTTAAAAGTTTTATGTCTGTTTTGTCCTTTTAATTGTGTTCTGTTTGTCCCTAATTTTCCTTAATTGTTTTTAGTTTTATAATTTTAACATTTGACATCACAATTTTCTGCCAAAACCGAAATCAACTGCTTTTTATCAAAAATTTGATAATTACAAGTCAAAGAAATTGCACACCCACAAAATAATACAACTAATTTCATTCACTGTCATATAACTGTCCTCTTACATACAAAAATTTCAATAAATTAACACACATTTCTAAAATATATCTCTGGAATAAATATAAATACCTTTTTTTATTTAAATAATATAAAACATCACTTTCATTTAACAAACACATATACCTTACTCCTATTTCATTTGTTAACATGTCTCCCCCCAAGAAAGTTCTTCGTTAATTGTCAGTTACAACATTAACCGAAGATCACCCATTATCAGCAATACAGAATAGTTTGAACTATGTATCACGAATCATTATCTAAAAATTCTTGTACCGGTATCATTTAATTTACTTTGTACCGTTTTACCCGAAGATGCTTTGCTAAGTGTAGAAAGCGAAACCGGTCGTTTTGGTTATAAAATTAAATTGATTGTGAGTAACTCCAATTTTATTTCTTTTATCTATTTAAAATGGACTTACACAAGCAGCACATTCATGATTTGGACAATGTAATGTTGCAGTAAATAAAGCTTTGTCTATGGAATTGGCTGAAGGTCAAATAAAATCTTTGAATATAGAAAGTGCAGTCAGTACGATGAGGGAAAGGCTTGATAAAATTACTTTTGAGAATAAACAAAAGTTAAACAGTTTCCCTGTTTTTAAGAAAAACAGTCAAAAAGTAAAGCCATGTTATTGGTGTGGAGTCTAAAAGCATGATCCAGACAAGTGTCCAGTTGTAAAGTCCTGGGGAATGCTTTAAAGGTAAAATAAAAGGTCATACAAGTCGTGCGTGCAGAAGTAAGAAATGCAAACAGCTGGACAAATCAGAGGAAAAATCTACTAAACATAATAGAATCAACTATTAAGCGCATGGATGGACCGGAAAATTCAACTGAGTGTTCACAGTCTGGGTCACAGTCAAACCAATCTTTGTCTAAGCTATTTTACTCAAGCAGTTTTAGTAAGCAGTTGTCTTTTGAAGTTAATATGTTTCAAACAGATAGTCAAGTAAATGGTAAAAATCAGTCTAGTAAACACAAATTGTCAAATTTGTGTCAAAAACTGTCAGGTCGGTCAGGCAGAACGTCAAAGACTAGCTCAAAACTTGATAAACTAGTATTGTCTTTAAAAAAAGATTTTTGAAATGTCTTTAATAATGTGTCACAGTTTTGTATTAAAATTTTTCAAGTTAAATTGAATCTGAAGAAAGGTGCAAAACCTGCGTTTCATAGAGCTTACGATATACCATTTGTATTGAAAACCAAAATAGAGTTGGAATTACAAACAATGTGTGATTCAGATATAACAAAAAAAATTATTTTAGTAATTGGACAAGTCCAGTAGTAGTTGTGCCAAAAAAGACAGAGGTCATATTAGAATTTGTGTTGATTTAAAAAAAACTGTGAACTTAGCTCTAGATGCGGGTCATTGTGTTTTGACATTTCCGGAATATATAATATGCTTGCCTAAGTGGAGATCAGTATTTTTTAGTCATTGATTTGAAAGGGGCATAGCAACAACTTGAAGTAGGTGACAAGTCCAAGAAACTATTAGTTATAAATACACATTTGTACACTATTCTAGCAGGATTGGAAAATTCAAAATGTTATTTGGACGATATTTTTTATGTTATGGAAAAATATAACAGAAATGTTATTAAAATGTAATTGAAGTCCTTAAAAGACTTGATAAGTAAAATGTTAAAGTTAATTATAAAAAATGAAAACTATTCAAAGATAGAGTAAAATTCTTAGATCATTATATCGTTTCGTCAGATATCCATCCTACGGAGGAAAGAATTCAAGCAATAAAATCTGCTCCGTCTCCAACATACCTTACTTAATTAAAATTTTATCTTTGGGTATTAAATTATTACATAAAATTGATTTTAACTTTTTTTATAAATATTTGCAAACCTGATGTAGATTTTTATAAGGAATGGACTGAAGAATGTGAAGACATCTTTAGAATTAGTAAAGACTTGTTAACCTCTGATAGTCTGTTAACACACTGTGACCCAATTTTACCTACATATGTGACATGTGTTTCCAGTAGCTATAGAGTGGGAGCTGTATTGAGTCTTATTATTATTGATATTGAAAAACCTGTACTATTTGCCCATTTCTCCAACTGAACCAAATATACTCATTTGGAACAGGAGGCTGTAGCCTTAATATTTGCAGTCAAAAAGTTTTATAAATATCTCTATATGTGTAAATTTACCCTTATTTCAGACCATCAACCACTTTATTATTTTTTCAAAAAATAAAAATGTCCCAAGAACTGCTGCTGCTAGAATTACTCGATGGGCGTTAACTGTGTGGGGTTACAGATATGATATTATTTACAAAAAAGGAAACTTATTCTCAATGCCGATGTATTGTCACGGTTACCTTTAAAACAACAAACTGTCGATTAAAGTCGATGACTATATTTTTCCTTTATCATAATTAATATTTGAATTGAACCTTATTTTGTCAATTTGGCCTAATAGTGTTGATGACGATAACCTTTTTAAAATGCAGGAATGAATTATAAGGTGAACAGAATTATATTTGAAATTTTTGCAAATTACTAACTAGTTCATATTGTTAGTGGCCAAATCTCAATGATCATATAGAAAAATTTATGTGATATCTGCCTGAAAAATCAAAATTTCACTAGAAGTAATGATCATATGTCTTCGCCAGAATCACCTCATAATTCGTATAGAACATTTATTGATTTTCTAAAGTTATTTAACGATACAATTTTACTTATGCATGACTAAAATCAAAATGTTTAGATGTCAAATTGATGGATGGATTAATACTGAATTAAAGGATAGTCAAAAGATATAACTCCAATAAAGTCAACTCTAGACCATCCACCTAGCAATGGCTTTGCTAAAAGAGCTGTTCAAACAGTAAAGAAAGATTTAAAAAAGGCTTTATTTTCAGTAAAAAACGGAAGACATAATTAAACAACAAATTTTTCTAAAATTATTAAGTTTTCTGTTTGCTTATAGAAACACCCGTGCTACACTAACAAATATGACACCATCTAAAGGTATTCTAAAGTTAAAATCAAGAATCAGATTTGACTTAATCAAACCCTCGGGCCAAAGCAAATACGCTAATTGTTTTTCACAAAGTACAGTAAGAGCTAGAAAATTATTTAAATTAAATAAGCCAGTTTATGTAAAAAATAAGCGTACCAAGCTTGGGCGAAGCGGTAAGATTATAAAAATAAAGTTATTGTACTTATTTAGTGCAAGTTAAATCTCTTATCAAATTTGTTTATGCAAACTCTTTAAGAAGTGATATCGACGATCCAAATTATTCAAATACCAACACAGTATCTACTATAAGTAGTAATCTCTACAATTATAGTGTTCCAAAACAAGACATGTTTAATAATATTCCCATTGTTCCGTTAATGGGAACATAGTTAACTGTTGACTCCCTAACAAGTGAGTTTAAACCAATATCAGTGCCACAAAGTATTATTTTAGAATCTAACCACACAACCAAAATTGTTTCTCCAAACGTGACTTTAAACAATGACACTCCAAATAGATGTAGGTTTGGTAGAGTTATAAAACCAACTCGTCGAAAAAACCTATAGATTTTCAAGGTCTATATAGGGTGCAATGTATAAATAGAAATAACAGAATAAAATCCCCCGTAGAATCTCATGAACTGCAACAAATCGTACATCAGACAGACCAATCGAAGAATCCATGTTTAACGAAATGCCATCGAAAGGAGAGAAAAATCGCCGTTCCTTGCACAACATGCCTTAAATACAGGACATACGACAAACCTAAATAAAACGACAAAGCTAGCTATCATCGAAATAAAAAGAAAACGTGAGATTAGAGAATCAATAGAAATAAAAAAAAATTCTAACAGTTTAAACCAAAGAGATGATGCTCAATGGTTTTTAACAACATAAAAACGGTATTGAAGAAAAAGACAAAAATTAATCTGGCAACAAGACCGCCAAGTACGACACCATGCTATTACTATAGTTCCGGTATTAACAACTAGTGTCACCGCCAGTCAGTAGCCATTTTTAATCCGATTTAATTTATAAATTATTTATGTAGTTCAACTATATTCACTAGTCATCACTGTTTATAATTAGCCAATTTTAATCCAGATTAATTGTTATAATTTATTTTCAAATTAATAACAATTAATAAATAAAAAAGATGTTAATTATATAACATATAGTGAATAACAATGGCGGACACCCATTTGTCTAGGACATGTTGGATTACGTTAATTATTATGAATATCACATTATTTTTTAAGAGAAAAAGCTATGTATTAGTTTAAGAGACTGCTCTCATTTATTATGTACAAATAATTTTTCAAATATTAAATTACGGTTTTCTACAAAAAAATGCTTTACTTAGGTTAATGTATTTCGCAACATCTGCTAAGTTTTATTAGTATCTATTTTCGTATATTAATATTGAAACATCATTCTGGGCATCAGTAGCTTTGCATCATACTTTGCATAAGGGCAATTTTATTAGTATGCAAAATATACTCTACAAAAAAAAACTATGCATACCTTTATATATAAGTGGATTTTTTTCAGATGGAAAAAGACCGTTCGGATCAACTCACGTGGATTAATGAAATTTTGTGAACGTTTATTGAAAAGTATTTCAAAGTTTTATTTATCTAAGATCCTACAAATTTAAGGTAGCTTTTTTTTTTAAATAATATCACCCTTTTCTCATACTCGAATACAAAGCATAAAGGAAAGCCGCCACGGCTGTTGTATCGTTTTTGTATCAGTAGTCGCCTATGAGAACATCGCATCTGCTCTTGCCAGAAGTTTTCAATATTACAAACAAAGTCGACGTGACAAACATATTACGTTACTATAGTGGTGAACGCTGCTGCTTGCTGTTCGTTTCAATGAAAATTCTGAATTCTAGATAAGGGTAAATAAGGCACCTGGGATATTTCCCTTTTGCTGAGATAATATTTCCTTATTAAAAATTATAAAAAATATACTTTTCGTCGACACAACTCTAATAAATCCTACTAAAGTTATTAAGAATTTACATTGTAAGGCATCTTAGACTTTAATGTAAATAAGTTTTTTATACTGATTTATACAAACTGATCATTTATACCAACAAGTTGATTACATGAACTATTATAATAACCTATCTTTGTGTTATATGTTATCCGATAGTAGAACTGCTAATGTATTTTATCTTTTTTGTTGTCTTTTTTAAATTAATACGATGACTAGAAATGATCTGTAATGACTTCAAGAGAACTCAGGGTGGATAAGTCACCCATAGAGGATTCCACGTTTTAATATTCTTATCAGAAGATAGACGGCCCGGTACAACGAGGTCGACTGCTTCGAAGATAAATATTTCCATTGTATATCCAAATTATCTAATATTTATATTTTTAGCCCCGAAAGCGGAGCCTAAAAATTTCTTTATTTATTTAAAAATTATTTATGCAGAATAAGAATAAAAGAACTAAACCAAATAATAAAGACTTATATGAAGTAAAAGCACTCTGAAATATAGTTATATCTTTAAAAATAAGGTATTCCAAACGTGAAGTACCCAAATATATCAATTATCAAAATAAAAGCGACACAAAAAACATGCGTTAAGTGTACACTTAATCCCTACACTTAAAAATCTCCATGCAAGGAAAGCAGAAATAGCTGACAGTGTGTAATTTGTATAAAAACCACCCCGTCAACTATAAGAGCTATAAAAGAGATTCTTATGTGCATGGCAATATCTAAATATTGAACCTTTAATTCACACAGTTTCTAAAACTCTATCTCTGGAAAAAATTTTGGAGTTAAATTTTTAATTATAAATAAAACTTTAACTCCAAATAATAAGATTTTTTCTGTATTCGCTTCACTAGTGTAACTATAATACCGGTAAGGCATAATCAATTGTCTAATTTCAATTTTATTGAGAGACATATATTATGTAAAATAAATTTTTAATATATTAAACTAATCTTTAGTATTTTCTAAAACTAACAATTTTCACAATTGTTAGGTACATCTTTCAATTCAGTTTGACTCTAGGCAATATAAAAAACTACGAACTTTCGTGGTTTGTTATATCTCAGTTAGTCCATTGAAAAGTCGCTTTTGGGTTTCATTTTGAAGAGGACGCAAATTTATTACGGGTATGAATAAGCTTAAGTTTAAGTTTTTAAAGTCTCCACCCTTGTCCCTCGGCCACCATCTTGGAAAAAGGGGTGCAAAGTATTTTCACACCGTAGCTCGTAAACTAGCAACCATACAGTAAGTTGTATAAAACATTATTTGTAGCAAATTAAATTGTCTTTATTTATATTACTTTTAATCGTAAAATGGAGAGGTTATAAAAAAATTAAAAAAAAATTTTTGGGAAAAAATTTTTTTGGGCCTTATGTTTTTTTCTGCTTAATTTACAATAAAAAAAATTACAGCAATATTATCGGGGATTTTTATAAGAATAAGTTTCATTACAAATTTGTTTAATTTTATTAATTTCTCTAGATTTTACAGCGCTTTAGAGTTGACCAGGTTCTTGAATACTCGTTATCTTGAAATAGGGGGTACAACGGGTTTTCGCACTATATCTCGTAAACTAGCAGTTTACTCCAGAAGTGAGAGACAAAAATGCCAGTGAACCTCTAAAAATCATACGAACGAGCTAAATTTTGATGAGATTATTAATTTTGAGACCAAAAAAAGATGTAAAAGAGTTTACTACTTTTACTCCTGGGCTTTCCTCTAAAACCCCTCTCGTATGGGGGTAAAAAATCGATTTACCAAGAATCTGTACGCCGTAGAAAAAAAAATGTTTTAAGTAAAAAATGTAGCTGAGATAATTTTAAACAATAATGCTTATTACCACTTTTCGTGTAAAATGAACCATTCTCTCACAAACAACGCTTGAAGCAACCGTCGATTTTGAATGTCAGTTAGGCGCGCGAAATCAATGGGATAATGTTGGCACGGTGCTCTTTATAAACTTTATCTCTGTCGATTGTTGATTTTCTCGTTCGACGCAAGCGCACAAGGTGGTTTAATATTTGTAGTGGCGGAAAGAATCGGTAATAAATTAGTAATTAAATTAGTAATAATATAAATTGATAAATAATAGATTGATGTACAATGGTATAAATAAAACAACATATAGTTCAAAACTACGTATAATGGTTCGTTTTGATCGTATTCTTACGAACAATCAAATACACTGTCAAATTCGGAGCGCTGCAAATTACACATATTTATAGCAAAAACTTTTTTTGATAAAATCTTCATAATGTTGTTCTAGTGCCATTTTATTGTAAAACGAATAAAAACAACGTTAAAGGACCAAAATAAAAAAATTTAAAATTACTTAGTTATTTTTGTTAATAACATTTTTATTCTTTATTTTAAGATAAAAAGTAAATGAAATGACGTTGTAGACAATTTAATTTGCTACAAATAATGCCTAATCAATTTTTTTTGTAAAGTTGCTAGTTTAGGGGATCACAAACTTAAACTTAAACTTATTCTTATTCTCCAATATAACAAAAAAAAATACGATAAGGCCTAAAAATGTAACATTTCAATGGACTCAATTATAAACAAACCATGAAGACAAACAACTGATTGACTAATAAAATGGTAGAGATTTAGAACCTAAAAATTGTGATTTATTCCAATTTTTTGTATTTTATTGAAGATATGCACAGCCATAGTCATATTGTCTATATTTGATTGTATGTATTATATGTATTATAAGAAAATATTGAAAATTGGCTTATAATTTTGTTAAATCTGTGATTATTTTAATAATTTTTCTTGGGTATTATTTATTAATATTTAGTAACAAATATTGCTAAATATGGGATAACTATGTATTTATTATTCAATTATGTATTATAATTATATTCTGTATTATAAGTTAGCTTAATATTATCCATAAAATGTTTTATTTTAATACGGCAGCCTCTATAAAGTCAATATTTGTGTATTATTCACAATAGCCAAGCTTTATTTTTATTAAAGACACTAGTTTAGGTTGAAGAGAAATAACAAGTTTTCGTAGTTTGTGAATATCAACAAGAGCACCCTTAAGGCGTCTGGAGGGCCCTTTCAGGCTGTCTTGCAATTCCCAGAAACCCAACTATAGCTTCAGTGTTGTCGTCGTCACTTTCCGTGACCACTGATATCACCGGTTCGTTGATGTTGAGTTAATGACGTGCTTTACCCTCGGGATATACCAGAGAATTTACAGGATGTCAACACTATATATACATAAATTAAAGCGAATACAAATTGCAAATTTTATATAAATATCTGTTTTGTTTTGCAATACATTTTTTGAAATTATTGGACATATGGATTAGACAAAACAAAAAATCATACATACATCTACAAAGGACTTTCCTATTAAAACAAGTATTGAAATTGCAAAAAAATAAAAAAAAACACTTTTCATAATGAGGAATAATTTTGTATTTAGTATATTTATATGTACAAAATACCCCTTCATATTAGCTATATCGAACTCACACTGTCCGAACGGTCTCAAACCATTTCCTTCGTGGTTTGTGGTTTCCCTCTTCTTCTCTTCACTTGTTCTGCTGCTTTTAGGACTTTTAGGACGTTTCTTTCCTTTTTTATTTGTATAACATGTCCCAACCATCTAAATCTCTGTTCTCCGATTTTCTGCAATATTTTAGGTCTTTTATAGATCTCGATTAGCTTCTGGTTTGTTTTTCTGTGCCACTCTTCATTAACCTTCTTTGTTTCACCAAAAACTTTAGGATTTTCTTCTCTTAAATCTCTAAATATTCTAGATCTTTCCGTGGACATAAGAACGGAACCAACACAAATTAATAATGATGAAGCTCCAATAATATTATAATCTGAAGTTCAACATGCTCTAATAACTCAAAATCTGGCAGTGCCCCCGAGCCTGATGAAGTTCATATCAAGCTGATTAAACTTAGAGACGAAGACAATTTAAGTGCAATAACTATACTCTATAAAAACATGTACAAATCTGGTGAGATACCAATAAAATGGCTGCTATCGACCTTTGTTCCGCTACCAAAAACTAAGAACCCCAAACACTGTAATGACTATAGATTAATCAGCTGAATGTCATACGTATTGATAACATTTTTAAAGAATACATGAAATAATATTCAGAAAGTGCGAAACGGATTAGAGTAATAGACAGTTTGGCTTTCGTAATGGCTTCGGAACAGCGGAAACTCTGTATAATTTCACAACTCTTGCCCAAAAATGTCGAGACCAACAAAAAGATCTTTTCGTTGCGTTTATAGACTATGAGAAAGCTATCGACAAAGTTAAACATAACATTCTCATGGAATGTCTAAAGAGAAAAGGACTCGACAAAAATAACATTATTATAGTGAGAAATCTCTATTGGAACTAACATGCTGTGGTAACATTAGATGGAAATAGCACGGATGCGCAACAGATAAGTAGAGGAGTGAGGCAGGGCTGTATAATTTCACCATTACTATTTAATATATATTCCGAAGAGTTATTTGGGCAAGCAGTTAAAAACTATACAGAAGAGATCAAGATAAATGGTGAAAATATAAATAACATCCGTTATGCTGACGATACAGTAATTACCGCTGAAAGCGAGACATACCTGCAGACGTTACTAAATACAATTTGTGGTACTGGGGAATAGTTTGATTTAATAAAACCAAACAAAATGAAATGCTTAGGAGTCTGGAATACAGAAGATCGTAATTCGAATTTAGAAATTCGCTCAAGAATAGAACATCCAAGAGCAGCCTTTTTGAAGATGGGGAAATTTCTGAGTAACCAAAGATTAAATCTGCAAATCCGACATCGGATGGTAAAATGCTATATCCACTCTATTCTTATTTATGGTGTCGAAATCTGGACTGTTAATGTTGACTTAATGGGAAAACTGGAAGTTTTTGAGATGTGGCTTTTTAGGACAATTTTGAAGATACCATGGACCGAACATATTACGAACGAAATGGTGTTGCACGAAATGGGATGAGACAGAGAACTTTGGACCACCATTAAAACGCGAAAGACAGCATATTTGGGGCACATACCTAGAAATGATAAGTACGAGTTATTGCAGCTGATTATGAAGGTTAAAATCAAAGGCAAAAGGGGTCCTGGTAGACGACAAATATCCTGGCTGAAAAACATTCGCGACTGGACCGGGTTAAACACACAAACGCTCTTAAGAAAAGCAGAAGATAGAGACAAATTTGCAGTGGTTATAGCCAACCTTTATTAGTGGAGACGGCACTAGAAAAAGAAGAAGTAATCTCTAACCTGATGAAGTCTTAGGCAAGTTTAAAATCAATAAAGAGCATATGCAAACCTAGGTTTTGTTCATAACTGTTGTTTTGTGATAACTTAAACATACAAATTTGATCGGTTGTTGTTTTTTCTGTCTAAAACCAGCCTGCTGTTCTTTTATTAGCTCTGTCTTGTAGGTTTTCTTAGTAGATTCCTTAGTAATTCTGACATACAGTTTTGTCACTTTTCTTGTAAATTAAGCAGATGAGTGGCGTGTTCCATTGCTATGGCATTTTTCGCTTTACCAAATTTTTACAATAAATCAAGCTGTATTTTGCTGCAGTATATCCCTTCCTACTTTTAATATTTCTGCTGGCACCCGGCTTTCTGCTTGACTTTTATTATTTTTTAAGTTTCTTATTACTTCTGTTATCTCCTGCTCTGTCGGTTCCTGTATTTTTTGTTATTTTTATTCTTGTGTCTGTTGTTGTGTTTCTATTCCTGTTTGCCCTTTATCGTTTAATAATTCGATATGATATCAAAATACTGTGTCCATCTGTTTTAGTTTTCTGTTTTGTCTCCTCATACCATCTTTATTTGTGCAATACATTGTACTTCTATTTTGTGTCACCCGTGACTGTTTTATTCCTTGATAAAAATTTCTAACTTTTTTTGAAACATAGTTGTGTTTTATTATTTCTAGTTGTTTTTCCAGTAATTTTCTCCTTCTCTAGGTTCCATGTCGTAATTTTTCTCAATCTCTTATTTATTTCTTCGTGTATTCTTTTTGGTATATTTTTGTTCTAGTTGTTGGGAAATGCTTCTTTGCAGCAAAGGTGTCTTTTAAAAAATCAGAAAGTTTATTATAGATACATTAGGTTGAAAACTACTAGTTATAATATTTATAATTACTTTTTTGCCTTTATCGTTATAATAAGTTGGCTTTTCCAATAATATTTCTTCACGTATTCTTATCTTGGATCGTATTAAAATGACTCCTCGTCACAGATACATCTTGTCTGTGATATTGACAAGATATATTTTAACCGTATTTGCTCAAAAACTTTTCATATTGGGTTATTTATATTGGGTTAACGTTTCATAATAAATCTAAAAAATCTGTAATTTAATTTATTAAAAACTAATAAACATTTTTCTAAATTTACTTAGAAATTTTTATTGCAAATCCTGTATGATTGATGTCGGCTTTAGACGAAATAAGAACTTATTCTACAAATAGAAATCCGGGGTATTTATATACAGTCCAAAAATAAAAACCAAAAACGGAGAAAAATTGGTTAAATAATTGCCCTCGGCCTAAACTGAAATCAAAGGGAGAATAAAAACAGAAGCCACAAAATAGGTTTACCATCGAACAGCAAAACAGTTTACTGCCCAAGGGCCGCTATTACGTCTATTGTAAAAGCAGTGTTTGAGGACAATTGAAAAAAACAATTTATTGGAATTTTCTTTTGCTATTAAACCACAAAAAAGCTACAAATCAATGAAGTGAAAATATGTTGGGTATTAATTTACACAATTCTTATATAAAAAACATATAAAAGCGTCATAAGTTTATGATCAGAATTTCTAAAAATTGTTTTAAAAAAATTATGATCTGCTTAAGTTTAAATTAAGTTAAATTTAAATGAATTAAATTAAATTAAATAAGATTGAATTTCTCAGGGTTTTTTACTACAAACAAAAATATTTTACCTTTAATTCGTGGCTTCTAGTATTTTCTTTAGGATAGACCAGGAGAATAAATATTATATACAAATTTTATGACCCTTTAAAAAAACCATTTAATTTTAATATAGAAATATAAAAATAAAGATCGTGTACAATTTATTTCTCAGAACATAAGAAAAACTTAATTTTGTTATCTCCCTTTTAAACGAAGTTTAAACGAAGTCCCTATTTAATTTACTTTAAAAATTGTTCTAATTAACTTTCTTAAAAAAACAAAAAAAGTTTATTATGTGCCAATTATTTGATTTGTAAATTCAATTCTTTTTAATCAATTACTGTATAAAATGGGTTACAAAAACATATATGGGACAAATACAACGCTTAGTTCACAAATAATTTGAATGACCTTCTTGATTTACTCTCTGCGATGTTTCCCGACGGACACTGATTTAGTCTCCGGATTGTGTTACCGCAAAACTGTTCAATTTTCGAAACACGTGAGGCTCAGCTTCCTCCTTCCAAAGCTGTTCACAAAACAGTACTCGTTCTACCCACTATTTTTATATTTTATATTTTACCCACTTAGGTTTTTCCCTAAATTAACAGAAGATAATACCGACTAACCGTTCTTTTGTGTCTACAGCAAATTCGTATTTGTAAAAGATAACATCTAATTGATAACATTACCTTAAAAAAAAAAAATAATATACAAACCATTGTCTATCAACCATTAATTTGAAAATTCTTATCTACACATTCTTAACCTATACAGGGTCAGCTAAACACCTTGAATATTTATGAGCTCTTGTTATTTTGCATACAATTTATTTTCTTGATCTATTTTAGAATCATAAAAATATACATATATAGATATATATATATATATATATATATATATATATATATATATATATATATATATATATATATATATATATATACACATATACATATACATACATATACAGATTGAACGAATTTAAAACGGAACATACAATTTAATATATGTCTGTTTGAACTGCATTTGAAATAGTGGACCAATATAAAACTTGGACAAAAATAAATCCATACCCGGTGATAGACATTGTATAAAATATCGTTCAACTATCTGTCTCCTTTTAGGACGCACCATAGTCAATGTTGCCAATCGCCTTGTAATAATCCGATTTGCAGATCTTTTTGAGAGTTATATCTTCTTCGTATCTTTAAATAAATCGGATATTTGCCTATATTTTTCATTGTATTTACTAATCTACTACAACAGACTAATAACAAAAATAAACTTAATGGTTTGTAGTTATTTCCTTTCTTTCCTGTAAATATTTTATGGTTAACACCTTATTTGAAAAACATCCAGAGGAATGAGATTGGCAACACCGCTCAAAATATCCATCTGACTGCTTAGGCTTAGATAAAGGAAAGGGAGCTTGCCTAATAGTCGGAGAGATAGAGCCGAAATTTTGAACTGATCAGTAATAAAACAATGTTTCTAAAACATTTGATAAAACTCTACGTCATCGTCTGAATCTTTTATAGAATATTTTGTAGTTTTAAAATGATATTATGATAATGTTTTTTTTTTCAAACTAAAGTCATATTTACTTTACAAATCACATTTTTTTCTTAAATATAAATATTTTACGAATTAATTTTTAATTGAACAAATGTTTGATATTAGAATGAAAAACAAAAAAAAAATATTTTCAATATAATAATCAATTGAAATTATCTGATGATTGATAAAAATTAATTATGAAACCGGTTAAGTAATTTTATTAAATTAAAGTAATTTTATAATGTTAACTATTGAATATTTTCGGTATAACAAATAGTAATTTTACTTATTTTTTATTACAATAAAAAGGTTTTTAAATTTGTATTGCATAAATAATGGTTGTTCAGATATAAGAAAAATTTGATTTATTATTACATTAATAATCAAATACAAAATATATTATTTCTATTTATCAATAGGTAAAATTCAATTTGTAGAATTCCTTTAACATTTTAGAAATAATTATTAATAAAAATCAATTTAATAGTGGAATTATCAATTTTTTAAGTTTTGAAATTTACTTTGTAGATATTTTCAATATTTTTTTTTAACTTTCAAATTGATTGAATTTTCTTTCATTAGTTAATTATAATTTTACAAATTCTGATTGGACATTCATTTTGCATCATTATTATTTTAAAATATTAAAATAATAATGATGCGCGTTCTATTTAGATCAGTAATTCTAGACGCATGCGCTAAATGTAATAAGTATCAAGATGCTTTTATCCAACTTGGTAAAACTGACTTCGATTGTAATGAAGTTTTTGAAACCTTAGAAACTTTCATATGTCACTTATATGGAACAGGATTGACGAGAACAATTCCAAAAAGAAAAGTAAACTATGTCAGATTTTCAATATTTAACCGGCAGTATAAGTTGCATGATGTGAACGAGCCTTTAAAAAAAAAACTAAAAAATTTCGATGCTTCAAGCTTACCACCATGTCAAGATGAATTACACCAACATCTACTGCGAGCTCATTATATTTCAAATATTTGGACAAATGCTCATAAAAAAGTACCAACAGAATTGATTGTTAAAGAACATGGTTGGGAGCTTGAAGATGAAACATATAAATTCAAATGGTTTAGTGAACCTCAGATGCCAGAATCAGTTCGAGAAGTAGTGATTGAAAATGAAGCAGAGAATGAATGTGATATTATTGAAAGTGAAAGTGACGAAGATGATGAATGTGATGACATCAATGAGAGTGAGAAAAATGACGAAATTTTTAAAGTTTTTCTAAATTTTTTTTCTTATCGGAAAATTGGTTGGAAAATTTTTGGAAAAAAATCATGGTATAACTTACAGAAAATCGAAAAGATTTTACAAATTAGATTTTACCTCAAAAAATTACGAAAATTTTCATTTACGGAAATTTTTTTGAAAAATTTTGAGGAAAACTCTACTTGACGCTTTTCAGAATAGTAACAGAAGTGAGCATACAAATTTTCAAATCAATCGGTATAAAAATATCATAATAAAATCAATTTGAAAATTGTTACTGAGACTTAAAATGCTCAGTCAATTGGTACATTTGACCCCGTTTTATGGCTCTCTGTACCAACCCAGCTGTCCGCCCTTTTGGATTTAGAGTTTTTAGGGGCTAAATAATGAGCCATGAAAATGGCGGACATATTACTTATCGTTATTTTTCCCCAAAAAATTGCAACTTCACCCCTGTCCGCCACCCCTTATGTATCCACTCTCGCGTCCGCCCTTTCGGATTTCGTCCAGTTATACCAAGATCTTACTCTGGGCAAATTTTCAGCCATATTATCGATCGTTAATTTTTTCGAAAAAAATTACAACTTCATCCCTGTATAGCCACCCTCTGTACCACGAGGGGCGTCGCCTGTAAGGCAAAGTCTTAACCCAGTTACAATGAATATATTCCAATAGAGAAAATGTCATATTACTGATCAGTTCAAAATTTCGGCTCTATCTCTTGGACTATAAGGAAGCCATAGGTGGTTTGACAGCATAATAACTGCTTAAAGTTTTGACTTGTTCTTGAATGAATTCAGAATCCAGCAGCCCGCTGAAGTATTGGATTTTTATAATATAATTATTTGACAACCTTTTGTTGGCCAACCACCTAGAGCGGAGTTGAGCCGAAATACATTGATTTCGTATGTTCCGTTTTAAATTCGTTCAATCTGTATATATATATATATATATATATATAATATATTAAATATATATATATATATATATATATATATATATATATATATATATATTTAATATTAGATTTATATATTGTAACGTAACTCGTCTGGATGGGATTGAAAGAGAAATATAAAATCCAGGTGCAAGTCAGTTCACCTTGCAAACGGGCACTCAGGTGTTTTGAAGTATACAACGGTGAGATTTGGGACGTGGCTCTATAGATTTGAAGTGGGGGTAAAAAATTAGGAATTGAAATAAGAATATATTTGTACACCAGTGAAAAGTGCGTTATAATATTTAAAGCGATTTTAGGAACTGTTAATCCTCAATAGATGTAAAATGTCAAATGAAGGTATAAGCGTTTTACAAAACAATAAACATTGTAAATTTAAACTGCAGTTTCGGAACTTTCCAAATATTAAAATTTATTTGTAAGCGATTATACCTAGAGATAAGTAGTAAATATTAGGATTTTAGTAAGAAATATTTGCTTAAATTGTTTACAATAAGAAAGTGGTTAAATTGTTTTTCTATGCAAAACAATAGATTTTGATATTGGTTACTCCAAATAGGAAGGATGGGCAAGATACGTAGATTTTGAGAAACTTATAAAAAATGTATATATATATATATATATATATACATATATAAAAAGGCTATAAAAAAATATATACATATATATATATATATATACAAATATAATTATTACAAATTAAACGCGAAAGTAAGCATGTTTTTTAATTGTTTATAATTATTAAAATAAACAATAAAAAATAATAAAAATACATTTATATATTTATATTTATATATATATATATATATATATATATATATATATATATATATATATATATATATATATATGTATATATATTTGTATATATACATATATATATATATATATATATATATATTGTTATGATGTGTTTTTTGTTTGAATGATGAGCAATGAGTATTTTTAATAATATAATATATAGGGTTTTTATCGCGGTTCTCAAAGAATTAGCTTGTAAGTACTTTTTTAAATTATCTTTATTATAACTATTATGAAACACACATATATATCTAACCTAGTCAATGTAAATTTAAAATAAACTATCTTTAAACTGATATTCTTATAAAACTAATTAAATTCTATAGACAATCTAAAATTTAAACAAACTATCTTCAAAATTGAAATTGTTATGACACTAACTAAATTATATTAACAAAATTTTGTACCTTTCTTTCACTGAATGCCTAAATGAACTGTTTTCCACTATATATATTCTAATCACCACTGAAAGTCTTTGTACTTCGGTTATCCTTGTTTTTGTGAAATTTCTTTTTTTTTTTAATTATCAGCTTCTACCAATTTAAGATATATTTTTCTTCACCAGCATCTATACACCACCAACCAAACCAGCAAACAGCATTTATATTTATTCTTCTTTTCAATATACCAATATCCAATTATTATAAGTTGATTTATACTAATCTCCAACCATAATATAATTTAATTTCTTCCAATATACTTTTTTTAATCTGATTCACTGACTCCAACTAACTTTATATTTCTTACTAAACTTTTCTGACTGACTTCTTGAAAATTCTCAACAATTTACTTCACTATTCACTAACTAAATGTGTCTAGGTACTAACTTTCATAATAAACTGGCCTGACTTCTGACTAAAAACTTCTAAAAACTCCAAAAAACTGCCTAAAACTCTTCTGACTGCACTATCTAAAACTTTTCTGACTAAAAACTTTCAAAAACTGCCATCTTGAATCCAAATCACGGGTATTTATATCTTTTGGACATTCTAGAACCATCTCGTAAGAGATCATGTTCCAATTTAGATCTATTTAATACATGTCTGAATTTTCTGGAACAAACCATTTCGCAAACATGGCCATCTCCGGAGATCCAGAGAATTCCATTCTTTTCTATTAATAATTTTGTTTACATTTAGGCTTTTCAGATCAGAATATATAATTAAATTAGTAACTTAACATTCTAATTTAATAAAATACACATTTCAAACAATATATTATTATAACCCACTTTATATTGTAAATATTCTTAAACGTCACTTCAGAGTATAAATATCTGTCAATCTCCGAGAGTATTTTTGGTTGCCTAAGCACATGGCTCACTTATATATATTTACAATATTAAAATACAACTTTTTACAATTATTATGCTAATTTATTAAAAATGCCCTCACATAAATATATTTTTATTAAATTCTCTAGTATATAACTTATTTAAAATAATCAAATACTTTTTTATATCTAATATTATGTAGTATATAACTTATAAATTATTTTCTATAAACCCTAATCATCACAATATATATATATATATATATATATATATATATATATATATATATATATATATATATATATATATATATATATATATATATATATATATATATATATATATATATATATATATATATATATATATATATATATATATATATATATATATTGTTTATTTTCTAATTTTATTATCCATTATACATATATTAATTTTATATGATAAAAATATCCAAACAGTCAACCAATGACAAATTTTACTTTCTCCTAAGTTTCAGTATATACCCAATAACAAACTATCAAGTTAAATTGAAATTTACTGAACTATCTCGGCAATAATACAAAAGACGATACGCTCGAACACCATCTTGATCTTATTTAGAAAAGGTCAGTTTATTTGCGGTTTGCGGATGGAATAAAGAATATAACAAACTATTGAATGGGAACTAAGTGCTGAGGGGTCTAGGAAGGGAATGAACCCGAGACCTTTCATTTGCTGAAAGGTGGATTTTCTTTGATGTAAGGGTATTACGTAAATATAAATCTGAACCTGGTATTATTTAAATTGAAAAGCAAAAAAGCCATATGAGTTTATGCTATGTATTTTATACAACCATTGCAAAATCAATTCAACATTAAAATAAATAGAAAGTGTTAAAAAGTGTAGCGACTGGAAACGATAAAATATAATTTTAAAAATAATAATTATATAGCTCTAAAAGGTAAATGTTGCTTTTTGGCTAAACACCAATTCCTAACACATAACAGCAATTTACTTTTATTGTTGGGAATAAGCCATAATGTTACTATAAAACTAAGTTTATTGTAGAAAAGATTAATACAACGCAAGAATAGAAGCTTCGCCGCCTCAAAATAATGATTGATCGGAAATTTTCCATCGAAATCAACCATATGATCCAATTTTCAATTTCTAAAATTTCAATTTAGAGAGGATGCTGTCGGCGTTTGGCAACAATTGTCCGGAGATTGTGAGGAATTCTAACAGAATTGTGCTCTGGTTAAACCACAAGCTTTATTAGAATGATCTAGATATATTTTTATGCAAAACCAGGAGGAGGGCATTCCTAACATCGCCGCCGCAATTTAAAAATAAAACTATTTAAGCCGATTTCTTTTGATATTGGTAGGTGAAAAAAATATGTTTTATTAAGCAAAGTTTTGTGACAGTAGTTGATTTAT
The DNA here is from genome assembly GCF_040954645.1 of Diabrotica undecimpunctata. Classification (NCBI taxonomy): domain Eukaryota; kingdom Metazoa; phylum Arthropoda; class Insecta; order Coleoptera; family Chrysomelidae; genus Diabrotica; species Diabrotica undecimpunctata. The sequence goes on along the minus strand of NC_092808.1, from coordinate 80,078,420 downwards.
TAAACAATTATTGCGTTTCAATAATGAATAACATCTTAAGAAGAAGAATATTAAATATCACAGAAAAAAAAACAATTTAAATCAAAACAAAATATTAAAAAAAGGTTGTTTTGTTTAAAGTAGTTACATATATTTTTTAGCTTTAATAATAGATGGTCCATTAAACGGAATCTTTATAAAGGCTCATAAATTGTATGGGGTTTTGCTTAATTAAATCAGAAAAAAGTCTTTGACAAATTATCGCTGAGTGTTAATTAATCAGGGTAATATCGGAGATACAATAAACGTGCTCGTGATTAATTGAATATTATTTTTGGACACTAAAAATAAATGAAGTACGCCATTTTTTCAAGCAGCAAATTTGTTTTTTTTTCTGAGTGATTTAGGCTGTAGCAAAACTTTATGACAGCAATTTTTTAATTAAGAAAAGTGTTCAGAAAATCCGTGTTCCCTAGAAATGCTGGTTAAAATTTTAACTCAAGAAGGGAAAGAGGTTTGTGTGGTCGTAATTATATTTCTAGCTGTAATAAATATTGTTAAGTTAAAAAACAAGTTTCGCTTTGAAAAAGAAGTATCTTGTCTAACGATCAAAATTTTTAACGAGTTATATCTATTTGCGGAGTAATTTTATATATATATATATATATATATATATATATATATATATATATTGTTATGATTGTTTATTTTGACTGTGATTTTAATTTATTGAGCCAATAAAAGAATTATAACATAATTGTTATCAAATGTAAAATAATACTCCTTATATTACCTGTGTTCGATTGATTCAAAGATTTTCTAGTTGTCCTTTATCGAAATAGAGAAGAAGGATAATAATAAAAGAAAATAGTATATTACAAAAATTTAAGCATTCTTTAGTCTATATGAAAAAGAATAAAACAATTTTCAAATTCTGCCGTTATCTTATCAATCGGCATACAAGAAAATAAATGAAATTTTTATAATAATAAGATTTTAAATCTACATAAATTTATAATAAGTGAAAACCACTTTTACTTAAACTTTCCTTTACTTAAAACAAAAAACAACAAAACTGTAACACCTGATTCAGTTCTCCAAAAACTCAGCTACTTATTTATACCACAAGGACCTCCTTTGGTCAACTTGATGCCGTAAAAACTACTTTCACATATATACTTCACAAAATGCCCACGGTAGATACAATGACCTCTTTTAATCTACTTGTTATCTCCTTCTGCAAAACTATTCACTTCTTTTCACAATGCCGGTATCCAAACTCACGAACCACATCCTATCTTCTCACAAACGACTATTTCCTTCGATGGCCAAATTACAACTGCCTCTCCCCGTCTCCTAATCAGGCTAACCTCATTACCATTCAAAAACGACTATCCAATCAAAAGCTCAAATCTTGTTTACCACTGCTAATGTTTGTTCTAAAAATTCTGTGTATCATTTGGGAAGACCAAATTACTGTTTCAGAGAAAGAATAAATAAAAATTGATTTTTCTGTCCTCAGTCTGTTAATACACAATATATACCTGTTTCCAAAGATTAGAATATGGTCATTTAATACACAAACAATGACAAGATTAACTTACAGGTAAAATGTCTTCTAATTCTACACAAAGGGGTTTTTTGATAATTTTGTTGGAGACGGTAAAGGTCGTTTACCGCCAAACAAATTTCTATTCTTACCTACACTAAATCTTATCTTAAATTACTATATACAATTTGTTTATAATGATATCTTAAAATTTTATTCCGATGGATCTTTTTATTTATTTTTCTTTGGTTGGGAAAGAAGAAGTATGACAATATATATATATATATATATATATATATATATATATATATATATATATATATATATATATATATATATATATATATAATATATATATATATATATATATGTATATATATATATATATACATATATATATATATATATTAAATTATTTTTATGGATTGAAATATATTAATAAAGGTAGTGCCAAATAATAAAACTCTAAACAAATATATAAACCATAAGCAATATCGACATATCCATCAAGAGAATAAAAGGTGGTAGTAGCTTATTGTCAGGCACTCAAGTAAGACGTATTAATAAAACTTTAATATATAATGTAGACAATAAGTTTATAAACATAACAAATACAATTTATCACAAAAAATAGTACTAGTAAAAATAATAGCAACAATGTTATAAAGTTTAAGATATGGACAAAATTTAAAACGTACCCACTTTAAACGTATTAAATATTGCACTTAATTGTAATTGAAATCACATTTTTTTTTAATTACAATCATTTGTGGCTTAATCCCATATAAATACAATATTTCACTTAGACATTTCACAAGAAAACAAGTTCAGAACCTTATGAAAACATATAATTTCATTGCACTACGTCATTACCGTGCATTCTAAAGTTTTCTACAGGTTTAAATCGTAATTTCTCTTTAATTATCTCTCATGTAAAATGAGAAATTTTATTCTGAATGTGCAGTAATAATTGATTCGCTGACTATTGGGATTTTTTACTTTTAGTATAGGGTAGGGTAGGGTCTGATTCGTTGACTAATTTATATATTTTTATTGCTTTTATTACATGATTTTATTTTTATAATCTTAACATATATTTGTTATTTTGTCTATCTTTTTTATAAATATTTTTGGTCATAGTATATTATTTTCCAGGTATTGTTACGTTCTATATAACGTAAGAGCTTTTTTATTTTACATTTCTCCAATTTTCTATCGATTATTTTCTCTTACTATTTTTACGTAATTTATTTTAATATAACGACCCTTTATTTTGTTTAACGCTTTCTTTTAGTTCTAAAAAAAACCAAAATAGTTGTCGGTCAAATTCTACTTTTTATTCCTGTCTTGTCTACTACCATTTTGATGTCCATAGCAACTCAAAATTTCAATATACATACATTAATTAATTTTTCATATCAATATATCTACTTCTTCAAACTTTAAATATGTAAATATTTCGCTCCAAAGAGAACAACGTAGTATTTAGAGTAGTATTTCACAAGTTTATACCTCTGTAGTTTTCTGGCTGTTTTTTAACTCCTTTTTTGAATAGTGGAATTAGTTCAATCGTTGTCCATTCTTTCGGTACTTTATTGTGTTTTATAATTTTATTAAATAATGTTGTTAATTGTTCCGTCATTGTTGCTTCACAATATTTCAGTAATTCTTTTGGTATCCCGTCTTTACCTGCTGCTTTTCTTTTGTTCAGGTTTTTATATATTTTCCGTACTTTCTGTACATTTATATTTTCTTTCTTTGCGGTAATTTCTGGTGTTTTCGGTTCTAGCGTCGTTTTTTCTTCCTCTTCATAGAGCTTTTTTATGTAGTCAATGCACGTATACTTTTTTATATATTTTGGTTATATTAGTTCTTTTACCTACGTTCTTTGATCTCTTATGAAACGCCATATTTCTTTTGTAGACCGTACAAACATTTTTCTTACAAGTGCATGTGTTTCGTTTCTAATTGTCTTGTAATTATGGTATGCCTCTTGTGTTTTGGAAGGCATGTATTTCAGGTAAGCTTCATTCTTTTCTTTACATTTTTCTTTCACTTCTGTACAAAACCATGGAGTTCTTCGCCCTGGGAACGATTTATTTTTATTTATATTTCTTTTATCAAGAACTTCCATGGCCAAGGCTACGATATTAGATTTCATCTCAGAAAACTAAAACTATAGTAGTCAGCAAAGAACCAACCAGATATTAAATGGAAATTGATGGCATCACTATTAAACAAGTAATCGAAATAAAATACCTGGGAATTACACTGTCTAGCTGTGGAGACCTAGACAAAGAAGTGAGAGATCAAGTACAAATAAACTGACAGGATGCCTTGATAACACTATATGATGAAATAGACACATTGACACTGAGATGATGTCAAGAATTTATATTTACAAGCCAGTGTAACATCAATAATGACATATGCCTTAGAAACACGACCACAACGGCCACACAACGGCCAACGATACAGCCACAACGCAAAGGATACTGGAAACTGCAGAGATGAAATTACTGAGAAGAATTACAGGAATATGCTAAGAGATCGAAAGAGAAGTGAAGATATTAGAAGAAAATGTAACGTACAGTGTATAAATGAATGGACACAAAAATAGAAAAAAGAATGGAATAACCACATAAGCAGAATGGAGGAGACCCGTGTCGTCAAAATAGCAAGAGATAAGTCACCAATCGGAAGAAAAATAAGTAGAAGAAGAGGAGAACAGGACCTTATCGTCTGTTTTTTGTTCTACTGTAACTTAAGTCTCGTATACTGGAACAAATATACTGGAATTCAATAGTACTTAAAACTAGTGATACCCATAGGAGCGTGGCTCAGACAAATTAATTTTTAATAACGTGTTGGAATTGTTGTGGGAAAGGTTATTCTTACCCACAATGTGAGGCCCCCAGAACTAAGTTCTGTCATCCTTATAGCACAAACATGTCATAACAGCTAATTGTAGACATTGTTCACAAAAACAAAACAGTCTACATCACCGAAAAAAAAATATTTCAGTAAAAAAATTCCAAAACAATTCCCAGGCACATGCCTCACATCAGTAGCTGATCATCATATCTTTAATTCTTTCTTGCCCTTGCATGAAATAGCTTTTGTTGTTAAAGATAATATTTTTTTTCAATTAGCAATAGTAAACTTTTACCTTCCAAATCAAAATGTATACATCCTATTTATTAATCCAAGGTAATAAGTACTGGTATTAATGACATTAAACCCTTGCTTAATAGTAGTAATAAGGACAATAGGCCTTATCTTTGTGTTTTTGTTGATATTAACAACATCTCTATTCTTTTAGATAGCGGTACCAATGTTTCTATTATTGGCTTCACTTCTATAAGTATGGTTATAACAGCAGCTTTATTAAGATGTAACTTGGAGCTGGAAGGTCAGATAATAGAACAAGTGATAGAGTTTAACTATATAGGCATATCTAGCTAGGACCACTCGAAATTAAAGTGGAAGATCAATATAAAAGAATAAAGCAAACAGAGCCGCAGGTGGAATGCATGAAACAATATGGATATGGAAACAAAATGCAAATATCGGGAAAGAAGTGAAAGGCAGAATTTACAAAAGAGTCATCAGACCAATAATGACATGCGGCAGAAATGTGACCTGATACAGGTCACTATGTCACAGATCAGGTAAAACACTGTGGGGCAGAGCTAGAAATATAGGTATCGACGCAGATGCAGAGTGGAGAACATCAAGAGCTGGGTAAGAAATAGAAGAGTATAATGGAATAATCATATAAACCGAATGATAATGAAATAGAGTAGCAAAGTCGATAAGAGACTATTCTCTAATAGGAAGACGATTAGTAGGAAGACTACGAAAATGATGCAATGATAACTTACTGGAGGCACGTTGAAAAATAGAAAAAGTCATGTCTTTATAAAGAAAAGATAAAGAAGAAGAGGGTATTGAGGGTGTGTTACGTTCTATATAACCTAACTGATTTTTTATTTTAAATTTCATTTTTGTTTTATTTTATTTCATTGGCGCTCAAATTTCACTTTTCAATTTTTGTCTTATCTACTATCTTTTCGTTGAACCTGTTATGTCAACATTTTAATATATATACACCAATTATTTCTCTTATCAACGTTTCTACTTCTTGAAACTTCGACTGTTTAGATTTTTCTTCCAAAGAGAACAGGCTCTTTTCTTCGTCAACCATTCCATTAACTAACAACAAGATCTTTTTGATCCAAATATTTTTCGATATACTGTAACTTGGATCTCGTATACTGAATCAAATATACTGGGCTTAGCATTGCCACTATACCAAGAGATTAGCTGTGCCATTCCACCAGGATCGATCCCAAAGCATGGTACAGCACTCGTCCATCACCAAGTCCATTCCACCAATATAACATGAAACCAACGTCTAGTGTACTCCATCATGTGCTAAACTACTAATAGACCTAATATTAATACTTAGTATCAACAAATTGCCAACCAGTTGATATTCAAGCAAGATAGCATAGCAATAAAGTTAAGTATTTTGTTAGGATAATTTTTTTCTTTTCTTTATTATTAAGAAATTAAGCAAATTTATACAGGACTTACTGTAACTTAGAGACAGATCTATCTATGTATATAAAATGTTTAAATTTTTGTGTTATGCTTTGAACTCCCTTGTGATAATTCTTGCTACCAGTTTTTGTCTTAGGAATTAGCCAAACCATCTCTAAGAAGAGCTAGCCAGGGTAGAGATCTCCATGATTGCCTTTGTGGTGGTGAAGAGAAAGTACTTTAACTAAGTTTGTCTTAGTGGTTGTGAAGAGGACGTACTTTAACTAAGTTGACCTTACGATCCTAAGTCAACCGTGCATTTCAAAATGGTATAAGCGTGGTAATACCTTACTTATTACCCTTACAAGTAAACATAAAATTATATATCATATTTGGCAAAATGCATAATAACAAACCTAGGACGCAAGAATTTTCATTAGAATCTTTAAAATAATTGCGGATATACATATTATCTGTAGTTTAGACAAATATTACTTAAATATTGTTATAGGCAAACCACTTGCCTAGTTTTGCAACTATGTGTTTCTTTCTCTCACTGAACCGCCCTTGCCATCCATCTTTACATAATGAGCCATCTACTGGAAGCAATATTTGTAATGGCCCACCAGATGATCAAATAATTATTGTTCGCTGATTTTTCATAACAATTCCCTATTAATAATATAATCTGTTCAGGACATATTTGTTGAAAAAAAACGCATTTTAAAGTCATTCAGCTTTTTCTTTAGTTGTCAAGGTCAATGATTCTACTTCATATAATATGATAAAATTGGGAGTATGTAACATGTTTATAATCTGTTTTTTAGTGGAAGTAAAAAATTCCTGTTAAGTGAGAAGTTAACATATGCCTCATCTTGATCAACTTAACCTAGCTTTTTCAATTATGAATTTTATCTCAATTTGCATGTCTTATTAATTAGAAAATATTTATTAACAAATAAATATAACCTTGTTAGTAATGATGCATAATTAAAAGAAAACAGAAAATCTTAACATGACAGTACAATGACATGCCATACACAATATTGTGTTGTTTCTTGATTTATATATTCTAATTAATATTGGAATACTTTCTCAACTTTTAAATGTAACAGGTAGTCCTTGTAGCTTACTTCGCATGATATTTACTATTACGTAAGGCTAGACAAAGATTATATTTTTTGCCCTAATGTCGGATATTGTTCTAATGTATCTTAGAATAATTACTAGTTTTTCCTTTCGTAGTTATTAGTTCCATGCAGAATATAATAATACCCAGGCTTTGTTTCCGTATTTGTAGAATCTTATGTATTTATATTCATAGGGTTTATAACGTTCAATCAAAGGTTTAGCAATTCATAACTTTCACGACCATAGATGTGTCGATCAATAGATTAACATTGATGATGAAGATGACTGATGCAAATATTTTTATCGTTAATAAAACATTACCTGAAGGTACATAGTATATATTATTTTGTTTATTTTTTGTTGGCTTATAAGCAGACACATATTAAACCATATTCAAATCATTTGCGGTTTTTTTGTAAGTAAGTTACACTTACTTACAATTAAGTTGTAAGAAAATTAAATTTTGCTTTAAAAATTTTACGTTTTTTTATTATAAATGAAAAATTTATAAAAATAATATTTCTTCTGTTATCATGTCTGGCGTCGTTAAAAAAAACCTGCCTCACTGTAGTAAATGTTATCTACCGACTTTTCTTTTTTATAGCAATATCCTGAAATACTGTGGCGTCGTTATATGTTTTCTTCCTTTATTAGAAATTTTACAGACAGCGTCAATATAAAATTCAGTGTTTCAGAAGCCCTAAAATTTAAAAGTAAAATTTTTAAATGGCGCAAAATCTGATATGGTTGCTAACTGTTGATTAAAATAAGTCGAAATAATATATTAAAATTTCTGAAAATATGTTGCTTGTGTTTACATTTATGTTCTCATATTACATGTCCACTTTTTTAATAAAACTATAAATTGACGAATGATCCAATAAAAAATTTCGAAAATATAATTTTTTTTTTCTAGTTAAACATGCTACATTGTAATCAACTCTATTATGGTGTTGAGAACATAAGGTATTTGTGATATTATTCAGGACGACGGTATTAGTAATTTCCTATTTTTTTTGTAAACAGTAACATTAGTAACCAAACGTATCGCATATAAAGTACTTGCCTCCCAGAGGCGCTATAATGGGCCACAATATATTGGCTTATAGGTGCCAGTAGTTAAAATAGGCGCTGTACAGATAAATGTGAGTATGTGTGTGTATTGGTGATACGGGATATGATGCTTATTGAAAAAGCACTCAAGCATTAAATTACCAAAAATTATTTTAGGCCATAAGATCCCCTTTAATATAAAAATATTTATACTGAAATGATTAAGTGAGGACTATTTCAAAGAAAACACTATTACATGTTAGAAAAATCAGGATAGGATCTTGAAATCTTAGAAGTCTTACTGGTAAGAGTATGGAGTTGGTAGATGCGCTTAAAAGAAGAAGAGTACAAGTTGCTTATAAAATAATTACAGTAAAAGTGCTTGATAATGAAGTCTTGAATGTTGTGTGTGTATGATCCTTAAATAGGTCGGGATGAAAATGAAAGGACAATCATTCGATGATCAATTAGGAAATATACCAACTGATATTCTATCGAGGAATAAGTCATAATAGGTTATTAAATAAATTAAAGAAGTTGAGCAATTTAACTCTCTGGGAACACATTTTAAAGACAAGTACGATTACATGAAGAAAAATATAATAAGAATTGATAAAGCGAAAAAGTCTTTATAAATACAAAAATAATCCTAAGCAGTCGGGACTTGAGCTTCAAACTAAAAATACGTCTAGTAAAATGTCCATTCTCTTCTTCTATATGGTTTGGAGATTTATTATGTCCTTCTATATGTATGGTGTGCTGTGTGTGGATCTATAGTAAATACTGCTACAATATTATAGAAGTATCCTCTGGAGCAGGAGCAGCACTATGGACTTGTAGAACAATATTGGAAATACCCTGGACTGATAAAATAATAAATGCAGATATACCCAGAAGAATGGGAAGAGAAAAAGAATTATTGTTGACCTTCCAAAGTCCAATGTTTTAGAGATAATATATATGAGGAGAATAATCTTAACTTCTATATGAAACATAATCCAGGGAAAAATTGTAGGAAGCAGAAGTAAAGGCAGAAGAAAGATGTCTTGAATATAAAACTTAAGGGGGTAGTTTAGTTGTTACTCCAATGAACTATTCCATGCAGCTGTATTTAAGATTCAAATTTCAATGGCCATAGTCAAACTTCGAAGCGTCCAGGGCAGGTGAAGAACAATGGTGCACATGTCGTTCTATCTAAGAGAGTAAGTATGTAAAGCAATGCATGGAGGACTACGCTTTGCAATTAAAAGTGAAGGTATAGATGATATGCTTAAATTAGATATGGTGATAGGTAACACATTTTTTCAAAAGAGAAAAAGTCAACGTGTAACATACAAAAGTAGACCAAATCACTCCCAAATAGATTATTATATGACAAGAAAAGAAATATGTGCCTGAGAATTTGAGGACTGTAAGAGAATAGTTAGTAAGACTGAGTGTGTGCTGGACATTGAAGTAAAAAGCAAAACTAAATCAAAATATTGGAAGGTACCACAAAAGATCAAGTGGCGAATGTTAAAAGATGATAAATAAGTTACATTCAGGTCAAAAATAACAGAAAACGTTTGCTGGAAAGTAAAAGAAAGTTTTAATACAATCAAGCGGAATATGGTCAAAATTATTATAGACACTGTTAGTGAAATTCTTAAAAACCTCAAAAGAGAAGTGTGCGAATGAAGAGACCTGGTGGTAATCAAACGAAGATCAAAGAAACAAAAGGATAAGAAAAATTAAATAAACAGTGGCCACAAATTACGTTAGACACAGATCTTAGACACAAGATAAGCTATTTAAAATAGCTAGCATAGATTAGAAAATGCAAAGATTTTAATCAAATTAGATGTTTTACAATTTACAATTTTTACTGAAAATAAATCACAATCTTACTTTATAAGTTTATTTCGACGTTTCGATTTCCTTTTAGGAACTTGATCTAAAAAAAAAAACAGCTTTAGAACAATATTAGATTAGACGAACCGTATTAGAAGCATATATTTCTTGGTAAATTGGTAAGTCACAATTGTTAATGATATTATTGTACTTATTTATAAGAGAGTGAATACGTCGTAATTTGGGTTGTACAATATTGCTCAGGACTGAACGCTATTGTGTGGGAGTTGATTTGACAACGACAGCAATCAGTGTCATTGTGTTGTTTTGTTTGACGTCATTTTTTATACGTGTGGGCCGTTAATCCAGACTAAGCAAAAGAATAGGCCTGGGATATGTAATAGCAGGATGAATTCTGATGCTCCACATGTTGTATCGGACTGCTTCTGGATAATTTTCTTTTTAGAGCTAATGCCAAAAAAACAGTAATTAAAAACGCTGATATGACATTCATTAATCTTAAGAAATCATATAATAGAGTTCATCAACATATTTTTGTCGTGCACAGGTAATAAGAAAGGTGTTTTTAGTAAATATGTAAAGATTGTGAGAAATATATACGAGCGAGTAACAACTACTGCTGGAACAGGTGTGGGAGACATTGATAGATTTTATGTAAAAGTAGGATTGCACGAGAGATCGGTGCCTTGTCTAAATCTGGAGTTACTACAAATAAATGATCACTTTAAATGGTAAAATGATTGTGAAAAGCAATAGATCTAAGTAAGTACATAGAATTATGACCACATAATAATGGGGTAATAAATAAAAATCATTTATATTTCACTGCAACAATACATATGAACAATATTTAAATAAAACGAGTAAACAGGTACTTGGGGACGTGGTTAACCCAGAATGCAGTGCAAATTTAAGAGATATAAAATTAAAAGTCGTACTGAAATCGCTAGAGAAATTTGTAAATAAAAATCTAAATGTGACTCATGTTAAAGGCTACTGCGCTGCTTTATTTTTACAAAGCTACTCTACGCTGAAACCTGACTGCTAAAATAATTAGAGATCAAAAAATGAGATGCATTTGAACGCCGGTGCTATTGAATATTAAACATTAAAGTCCTATCCTATTAAGCAAGTCAATAAAAATGATGAAGTCATTCAAACCAATTAAAAACAATAACTGGAATATTTTGGATATGGCACGCAACATACACACCGGCACAGGTGATTAAGGAACGTAAAATTGAAGTTAAAAGTGATAGTGGAAGAAGGCAAACTGGTGAAAATTTTCATGATAATATCCAATCTTCGATAGAAGACGTAACTTTAAAAAGAAAAAGATAGAAATGCATACAGTAGAATTAAAGTAAAATTGATAAAGTGGAAGGAAGCCACTGGTATATTGTTTAAATGAAATACTTTAATAAAACTTAAGAGAAAATTTATAACACTGCCATAAGACTAGCTACTATCTACAGAACTAAATGTTAGTTAGTTAAAAGAAAGAGAAACAGCGAATAAATGAGGCGAAAATAACAATTATTAGACAGAGTAAAGTGACAAAAAATTCTAAAATAGATGCTAAAATGAGAGAGCATACGTTGAGATGGTTCGGATGGATATTCAACATTGAGATGTTAATCACCCAATATGACGAATTGTTGATTTGCAGGTTCTTGGGAGGAGTAGGAGAGAAAGGCCAAAAAGATCTCAGTAAGACGCTTAGGCAGGACAAATTTGGTGAAAAAGATTGATAATGGTATGACCCAAGATAAAATTTTAAAGTAAAGAATCATGGCAAAGTTATTAAAATTTTTGTTTTTTAAAAACATTTTCATTAAGTCGCACAAAATAAATTTATATTTATTTTTTCAGAAAGTTATTGTTTAATTAAAAATTCATTCATCCATTCATTCAAGTAACATTAATTGTTTGTTATTTCGTTTAACCTTTACCGTGGCGTAATGTTAGAGAACGTACCACACTGTAGTAAATATTTGTTACAGAATGTTATTTACAAAAGGAATATTTTGAAATGGTTGTGGCGTCTTTATATGTTTACTTCCTTTATTAAAAATTTTACAGTCGGCGTCAAAACAAAAGTCAGTGTTTTAAAACTCCTGAAATGTAAAAGTACAATTTTTAAATAAAGTAAAAATCGATTTTCATAGCTATATACTATCAAATATGCTAAAAAAAATTAAAAATTCTGAACATATTATTATATCGCTTGTTTTAACCTATTTCCTAGCCGTTTTATAAAATGAAAGTGTAAATTCATGTATGACCCAATAGAAATTTCGAAGTCATAATTAAATTTAATTTTTTTCTAAATAAACTACAGTGCAATCAAATCTATTATTGAGTTAATAAGATTAGATAGGTATTTGTTTTTCTTCCTTTCGGGTATCATTGGTAATTTTACAATTTTTTACATTTTTAATATTACAAAGGAGAAAACAAAGTTAAATATTTCATACTGGTGAGATATAAACAACACAATTATTATTATTTTCTTTGCCTTTATCCCTATGCGAAGCTGGCATCCCAATTACATTTCTCCAAAAGTTTGTATCTTGGGTCATACCAATATCAATTACCTTTACCAACGTGTCTTTCCTAAGCGTTTCCCTAGGTTTTTTTTTGGTATTTCTCTCCTAATTCTTCCTGAAACCCACAGATCAGCAATTCTAGGTATTGGGTGATTACTATAGCGACGTTGTACATGACCAAACTATCTTAACCTATGATCTCTCATTTTTGCAACAATATATCTACTATACATCAACAGAAGTACAACATGATATTCAATAAGTTGTGGCAAAGAGACGTAAAAAATGTTTTTAAGCCGAACGCAAATGTCAAATACAATGACAATATGGGGGGTATAGATCGACAAAATCAAATGCTTGTCTACTACCCCTTTAAAAAAAAGTCGGTTAGATGGCCAAACAAGTTTTTTTTCAGATTATACAAATGATGGTGTTAAATTTCCATATTTATAGTATAAACAATATACGGGAAGAATGGTTGGGCTGTATGAATTTCGTTTGTCTGTTATTAGAGATATGTTGTTTTCAAATTGAGTTTCTAGTATTGCGTCATCTCTTCCATAAAATCAAAATCTTATTCTGCAGAAACGTGAAGTCAAGAACAAAAAAAAGTGATATGAGAAAAAAGTGTAGAAAGTGTTACAAGCGTGTTGTACGCAAGGATACAATTTATGAATGTAATTTTTGTACAGAAAAAGCAGGCTTTTGTTTAGACTGTTGTACAATAACTCATATTTAAAAATATTGAAAGATTTTTTATTTTTTAATAATTTGCCTAAATTTTTATTTTGTTTTTTCTCTTAGTAATAAACACATTTTACATTAAACTTTTATATTATTTTCCGTCTCTATTTCAAAACTATCACTTTTTACTCTGACTGCATTTACAGACCATGTACAGCGTCATGCAGCATGTGTGAGTGTATACTATACTGCAGAACACACGACACGCTAGTGCTTCTCATTTTTTCTTAATTTCAACAGGGGAAAATTGTATGTCTTGACCTATAATTCACTATTTTTTTGTGTAATTTAACTGATATAATTAGATTAAAGAACATTTTATATACTGGCATCACGTTGCTGCTTGAAAATATTAATGAGGAGCTGAAAGAGTTATTCATCAGCTGTAAGTATTTACTTAAATGTTTAAACTAATATCCACCAACATCCATACAATTATAATGTCACTATTTGAAATTACGAAGAACATTCTAAAGCATTTAATAGGTTAATGCACTACATTCATGCACTATTAGTTATCGTAGTTCTTCCAATCTAGCTGGAATTATATTATAAATACTGCTTTTTAAATAACCGCATATGAAGGCGTCCAAAAGAGGGCCCTTAAGCTAGCGGAGACAAATGAACGGAATCCAATTTAACGTACGTAATATTTTTTCACCCATTTTTCACTAATTTATTACCACCCTAATAATTTTTCACCACCAAACCAACTTTAAGGGGAGCGATTCTGCTGGCTTAAGTTTCAAGCTAGGAGAATTCGGAAAAAAACCTTTTTGTCTACGGCATATTTTTTACCCATTTTTCACTCATTTTTTACTACCCTAATAATTTTTTACCACCAAACCACCCTTAATGGAAGCGATTCTGCTGGCTTAAGGTCCAAGCTAGCAGAATTCAGAAAAAAAACTTTTTGCCGATGGCATGTTTTTTACCCATTTTTCACTAATTTATTACCACCCTAATAATTTTTCACCACCAAACCACCCTTAAGGGGAGATTTTTGCTGGCTTAGGTTAAAAGTAGAAGAATTAAAAACAAATATGTATGATATACCACAGCTAGGTTTTTATGAATTTATTACCACCTTAGTAATTTTTCACCCGATAACTACCCCTTATGGAAAGTGAGTAATTCTAGATTAAAATTTAAAGCTAAAAAATATTTTTTTTTCAAATTCACTCTACTTATAACTGAAATAAAAAACTGTTTTTTAAATGTTTAGTAAACTTTAACCACCCTGATAATCTTGCACCCCTAAACCAATTTTTTTTGGAAACGTTCCTGCTAGCTTAATATTTGAACCAGCGAACTTAAAAAAATATATTTTTGAAATCCCACAGTGTTCCGCTAGGTTTTAACGAATTTATTACCACCCTAGTAATTATTCACCCCTCAACTGCTTCTTCTGGAAAGCCAATAATCCTGTTTGTTTAAAATTTAAACTATAATATTCTTTTACAATTTCACTCTCCTTTATTTATAACTGAAATAAAAACTGTTGTGTTAAATTTAGACTAAACTTTGATCACCATGAAAATTTTTCACCAATAAACCAATCTTATTTGGAAACGTTCTTGCTAGCTTAATATTCGAGCCAGCGGAATTAATAAAAATTATTTTAAAATACCAATGTGTTCTGCTAGGTTTTTACGAATTTGAAGGTTATGAAAAATCTATTTTTACAATTTTACTGTACTCTATCAATCAATATTTCTGCTAGTTTAAAATTTATGGCGAATTTTTTTTATATTCCATTTTACTCTACTTATAATTGAAATTAAAAGTGTTCTGGTAAGTTTTTGCTACACTTTCACCACCCTGATAATTTACCACCACTTAAGCAATTTTATTTGCAAACGTTCCCACTAGCTAAATATTCGAGCCAACACAATTAAAAATATATATATATATATATATATATATATATATATATATATATATATATATATATATATATATATATATATATTTGTGAAGTAGCACAGTGTTTTGATAGGTTTTTACAAATTTATTACCACCCTATTAATTTTTCACTTCTTATTATCCATCTATAAAAACAACAAAATGGAAGTCAAAATATATAGACAACTTATAGAATCTATAGAAATATGCAGCGGAATAAGACAAGGGGATTCATTGAGCCCCATGCTTTTCAATTTGATCATGGATGAAATAATCAAAACCGTTAACAAAGAAAGAGGATACAGAATGAGCAACAAAGAAATCAAAATACTCTGTTACGCAGACGACGCAATATAGATAGCCTAAGATGAAGATAATCTGCAAAGACTCGTCCACAGATTTAACATAAGAGCAAAATAATTTAATATGTTCATCTCATCTCAGAAAACTAAAACAATAGTAGTCAGCAAAGAACCAACCAGATGTAAAATAGAAATTGATGGCATCAGTATTGAACAAGTAATGGAAATAAAATACCTGGGAATTACACTGTCTAGCTATGGAGATATAGACAAAGAAATGGGAGATCAAGTACAAAAAGTAAATAGACTGGCAGGATGCCTTAATAACACTATATGGCGAAATGGACACGTTGACGACACTGAGATGAAGTCAAGAATTTATAAAGCCAATAATGACATACGCCTCAGAAACAAGACCCGACACAGCTACAACGCAAAGCCTACTTGAAACGACAGAGATGAGAGTACTGAGAAGTATTACAGGAAATAAGAAACTGGAATACTTTAAACTGAGAGATCGAAAGAGAAGTGAAGACATTAAAACAAAATGTAACGTACAGTGTATAAATGAATGGACACAAAATAGAAAAAAATAGTGGATTAACCACATAAGCAGAATAAAGGAGACCCGTGTCGTCAGAATAGCAAGAGATAAGTCACCAATCGGCAGAAGAAGTATCGGAGGACCGCGTAAAAGATGTAGTGACAACCTTTCATAGAGGTATTAATGCGCCAATGAACAAGCAGAATTGTATATACAATGTGTAAGACAGTAGAATGTGTAAGACAATGTATATACAACCAAAAAGTCGTTTAAAGTGGTATTAAGAATATATAGGACTTGTTGATAGACAGTTATATAAAAATATAAAAAATGGCCGGCAATGTAAAATTTCAATTACCATAAAAGTGATATAAAAGGCTACCGATAGTATGAAATGTAAAAAAAAGAAGAGACTGTCATACACATCCTATGCCACTGCAATTAGCTAAGTTATATGAAGCAGAAATTCACGGGTTAACTAAATATTAAACCAGAAAAGATCCTAGCACTACCAGTAAGGAAACTGTTGGTCTTCATTGACGCTATAGGACCAAGTGCCAGATATTAACGAGTCTCGCCTAAACTAAGAAAAAGAAGACGAGCTTTTAAGAGAATAATTTTATATGTCACCTCTTATAATTTTTAGTAAGTACGTATTATTTTAAGAAAAGACACGTCGACACGCTTCTATAAGGTTTAATATTCTGATTAAGTGATTAGACCTTCCTCATGTATATCAAATTGTTATATCTAAAACTCTGTATGAATCTCCATATTTAAAGGAGTTATAAATAAAAATAATCCACTTTTTGGATGTGGCAAACTGACGTCATCATTATATTTACCGACTAGATTTAAAATATAATTTTTATCGGAGTACATATTTTTTGGGCGGATCTCGAATTTGCTTATTTTTCAGATGTACTCGTACATCTCTATTTTGCCAAACATGTTGGAAACACTTACCCTCATAAACATGAACCGAGTTAAAAATTCAGACGCACTTGCACCTTTCCCAAAGTTTGAAGTATCTTGTCGAATTTTGAAAGAGGCTCTTGATATAAATTTATTATTACCTGTAATAATTTATAACTAGCTCTTTTCAGGCACGTTTTTTGTTTGAAACTTTTTATATATATATATATATATATATATATATATATATATATATATATATATATATATATATATATATATATATATATATGTATATATATAATATATATATATATATATATATATAATATATATTTATATATATATTATATATATGTATATATATATATATATATATATATATATATATATAATTTGTCGCATTTTTGGCATAATGAAAATATTCATAAATATTTTATTTATGAACATTATTACTAGCAGTTGAATGGAATATTGTGTATTGTGAATTAATTCGTTAATAAATGAGCGGTTAATATAAATATAACACAGTACGTTTAGTCTTGGAACTAAAAAAAAAATTAAAAATTTCCGGTCCAAGTATATTATTATTCAGTTTGCAAACCGGCCCTAAGATATTTTGAAGGACACAACGGCGAGCTTTGGAACGTGGGTCTATAAAACTAGTATGGGAATATTGAGATTGAAAATAATTGAGAACTGAAACGTACCAAGTGAAATGGCAGTAAACAGAATTTAGTACTTAATGAAACGAAAAAATAAAGAGCGCCACCTTAACTTTCTTCGAGGGACAAGGGAAACTCGATAGTTTACATATATAAAAAGATTCGTTTAAGAAACAGAAAAAACGTATTGAAGATCGATGCAGTAATCAAAATATATTGGCAGCTACACTTGACTAAAATAAACAGACTCCTGAAGTTTTTTTATTCCAGCATTTTAAAACGCAAAAGATATAACCTATATCGATTTTTATAATAATATAATACCTAATCCCAGAAGGTCAGTTTTGAATCTACTTGTTTTATGTTAATAGTATTTAAAGAATGATTTTTCTATTGGTATTATTTTTACTAAAAATAATAAAATAGGTCTTTCGTTAGAAAGAATATACCAATCTTCTGGTACAATTTTTCCAGTTTATATCGAAATGATCAATTTTTGTAGTAAGAGAAATATTACAACTTCTAGTGTAGACTATCAGATGATCGGCACATAGATACTAAAAGTAACTCTATCGCACGTACAATATTATTAAAAAGAAAATTGTAAGGCTTGAGGTAGCACCTTGCGAAATCCGTTTTGTAAATATTTAGTCTTTAAATAGATACATACAATCTACTCATACTTAAAATTTACTGTTAATCGTACAATTTTTAACTATGACTGGAAAGTTTTCTTGTATACCGTAGTATTTAATATTTTTAAGATGCAATATCTCGACGTAGTAAAAAAGAGTAACTTATATTTAAAAATATTGAGTACACTTGTTGATTATTTCTTAAAAAATCACACATATCATTTACTTGGCTTATTGGTTGATATATATTTTCTAGAATCAATTTAGACAGATGAATCCCTGGGTTTACTCTAAAACCAAACTAATCTTTAAACATAAATTCAAACTAATCCATCAATAAAAAAAATTAAGTAGCTTGCAGATATTGTTTGTGAGAGGAATTACTAGATAAGAAGTAAGGCATGTGTCGAACTATATGGTGGTAAAATATGGTCTATAGAGATTTAGACCAAAGTATAGAAAATATATTTTTGAAGAATTTTTAACATGAAGGATAACAAAAAAATCTCTCAGTGTACTGGGATGTGAATTGGAGATTTTTTTATTATAATAATTAGAATATCCTAATATCCTACCTAATATCTATTAGAATAGAATGGAGTAGTCATTATAGGTATATTTCTTTTTTCTTACTGACATTTAAAACTTAAAAATTCCAGTTTTAAGTCTGCTCTAGTTAAAATTATTTTATATCCTTTTGCAAGTGTCTTACTGAATTCTTGTTTAGCTGTTAGTAAGTTAATAACATTATGCAGGATGCTAATTTTGAGAAGAACTGTCTTCACCTTTTAGTGTGCGTACTTTTCATATAATTACCACCGAATTTAATGAATTTATAAAAAACGGACTGTGGAATATCTCACATAAGGTTCTTTAAATATTCAAGTTAAATTTAATTATTAAAATAGAAGCTTGGAAATAAGCATCTTTCGTGATTTTGTTCACGTTAATAGACGTGAAATATAATAAACAATATAATTAACAATAAATGAATTTACAAAAGAAAGACCTGTACTCGGCCTTGTAGAATCAGCAGAAGTTAATGGTAACAAAATAAGTATTTTATGCAACTTTCGATTTTACCAACATTATTTGTTATGTTTTTATCTAGTATTGTAAAGTAAAATCTATATCATGAATGTGTTGCTTGTGTGAGTCCATTTCAAAAGGTAAAAGAAATAATAAATTAGACTTACTCACAATCAATTTAATTTAACTATCCAGACGACCGGTTTCGCTTTCTACAATATGCAAAGCATCTTCAGGTCTCGATACAAAGTTAAATAAATGCTGAAATAATAAACCCATATTAGGGTGTTGTCTAATAAAGATAAACAAAGATAGATGATATAAATTATATAAATTACAGTAATTATGCCAATATTACATATCTGTGGTTTTTCAAAATGAATAAAATGTTTAAGCAGACAAGGTAAGACCCACAAATTGGTAAAATAGTCTATTAAACTGTAATAAATAATAAATGAACAAATAAATAAAACATTACTTACATGCCGGTACTCTATTATTTGATGATTGAAAGAACATGGTTCAAACTATCCTGTATTGTTGATTGGAGAACTCATTCTGCTATTGTAATTAATTGACTGTAAACGGGGAAGTTTTTGAGGAGACAGATTTTATCCAATAAAGTAGAGATAGGTGTAATGTAATTGTTTGTTTGATGAAAGTAATGTTCTATACCATTGAGTTATTTAAAAGTTATTTATATTTATTCTAGAGATATATTTATTTCATATGTGTGATCTATAAACTATCTTTGTTTATCTTTATTAGACAACACCCTAATATGGGTTTATTATTTCAGCATTTATTTAACTTTGTATCGAGACCTGAAGATGCTTTGCATATTGTAGAAAGCGAAACTGGTCGTCTGGATAGTTAAATTAAATTGATTGTGAGTAAGTCTAATTTATTATTTCTTTTACCTTTTTAAAATCTATATTTTTTTAAAAGTACAACAAGGAAGATCTGTTGGGCTAGCCGGCGCGGGAGCACTACGCCATAATACCCTGTTCGCGTTTATTTTACTTTTTGTTATAAGATATTTAGTTTTAGCTCTCAAACTTAAAGTTCAGAAGATTTTTAGTGACTTGAGGTCTCTTTAGAATGTTAAACGAATTCTTGCTAACTCTCCTAGCAAATTCTATTTTTTTTATTTAACCACCAAAGTTTTATTATACATAAGAACATATATTAGCAACTTTAAAAATCATCATCATAGTCACTAATATCTAATCCGATGTATTGTGGTTCATTATTGAGCTATATCATCCAGGATAGTTTGATTATTGATATTTCTTTACTGGTCGCGGTCATCTGTTACATGTACTACCTTAGTATACTATTTGTTGAGAATATATTTCGTAATATCTGCCATCGCTGTGCAGATCTACCTCATTGGCGTTAACTACTGAGCCCTACTCCTTAGACCAACCGCTCAGTTTTGTGATCGCTTCGATGGATAGGATCAAAGAAATGATATTAATTAAATAATATCAATAAAATATTGTGTATTAGCAACTATTTTTCCTGGAGTGTAGTTAAAAATATAATTACTTTCAGGACAATGATACAAATTCCAATCGGCAGGATCTAATATTTAATTTTAATAAATAGGGTACTTAGTGTGGCGAGTAAAGTGGTTACTACTATAACGATAATCAAGGCTATTCCATAAAAGAGGGATTGGTGAAGAGACCTTGCATAGAGATATATCTACGACAGAGAAAATAACATTCTCAGAAATGAGGTAAGTAGGTTAACCAGTATTCATAAGTATTAAACGTTGGGTAGTTATAATTTCCATAAGTAAACTACCATTTTATCTAATCTACTACAATCACTCAAGATATTGTGATAGTTCATATCACCTACCATTAATTCGAAATTAGGAATTTGGTTGATTACACACTGTAAATCTGTAAAAGGATAATTTGAATAAAATGAGGTAGACAAATATTGCTTAAGTATATTATATTACGGTAGTCTTTAGGAGTAGCATTATTATTAATCAAAAAAGTATTGTTGTTTTTAAACAGTCAAATGATATACTACTACAATAACTGCGATAATCTTCAGCAAATCAATATTATCATAATATCATTTATGTAATAATTTTAGTTCAGGTTAGAACAAAATTTATTTATGAAGAGATAACTACGAACGTTATTATTTGAATTATTATTATAATTTTAATAGCGATATCAAGGGAGAGATGAAAATGAGAAACCAGGCAGCAAACAGATGTATGTATAGCCTCCACAATACTACTAAATCCAAGAGCCTAACACAAACATCAAAAATGAGCACATATAAAATAGTGATTAGACTGGTGCTTATGCATGGGTGCGAGACGGGAACGCTGACAGAAGCAATGAAAACAAAACTCAGATGTTTTGAAAGAAAATCCTTAGCAGAATTTTTGCACCTTATCACGACCCGAATACTAACCAATACCAAATTGGAACAAATGCCGAGGCCTGCATTGTCTGCATTGTTTGCGATATGCTCCTTTGCTGAAGTTTGATGCTCTTTTATTTTCTTAATTAGATGGCTTTGGTAAAGACCAATTAGCCAGATTTGCTGCCCTTAAAATTAGATATATTTTACTATTTTCTGATTTATCTAGAGATTAAAGTATTATATTTTATATCGATAATCAACAATTATATATTTTTTATTTTAATAACGCATCAACCACGCAGGGTCATTAGCGTATTTAGATTAATATGACAGTTGATACAATTAGTGTATATACATAAGTTTGCAATAATAATATGTATGTGTATTACAATGTATGTTTTAGATCTTTTGAAATAGTTGAAAGTCTTTAAGATAAGAAAATATTTTTGGATATCTGGGTTATCTGGGTATCTTAGAGAGTTGGGTATGCTATATTTGAGTCGTTCACTGCTATATTTGGGACACTGTATTAAAAAATATTTTATCGTCAGAACACTGCTGCACACTTCACACACTGAACTTGACTTCGTATAGTCTTGATGGACTGTTGTTCCAAGTTTGTTTCCATTTTTGTTGCAATATGTTACTTTCTTCAGACATCAGGTTAGTTAGTGCGTTTTAAGCCACTTTATCTACAACTTCGTTACCTTCAATTCCGACATGAGAAGGCACCCATAAAAAGTAAACTTGGATGTTCTTATTTGAAATAGTTTAAGATATTTTTTAATAAGAAGTAAAAGGAGGTTGTCACAGTACAATCGAGTCAGTGATGATAATGAACTTAGAGAATCTGTGATTATTATACATCTTTCTTTGTTTTTCTTTTGTATTAACTTAATTATAGTTCTTTTAGATTTGAGAAAAATTCAGCCGAAAAGATGGTTGTAATTGAAAACAATTTAAAACTGAGGAGTCTTCCAAATAAATTGCTGCTCCGACTCTGTCTTCATTTGTTTAATGACGATTGATGATATCTCTGATTTTCTTAGGTTTGTTAGACTGATATCGATAGCAGGAATAGATATTGTCCATGGTGCAGGGTTGTAGATTCAAGAGGTATTATAGGTTTTTGGAAATTGGAAATTTAATTTTAATAAGTATGATTGTATACGCAAATAAAAAAGGATTATTAATTTAATGTGTTTGTTGAAATTTATTTGTAAATCGATCAGCAAAAACGTTATGAAGTACTGGATTATTTCGGTTTGATGACACTGCTGCTGCATGTGTTAGGCGTACATATTGTCTTCTGAAAGAAAGAGGAAATTCTCCACTTTCCGAGTAGAGACTTTGAATGGGGCTTGTATAGTGAGCACTTAAAGAAATACGACATCTATTTTGGATAATATCCAGTAACTTTAAATGTGTTTTTTTTTGTAGGAGTAGACGATGGCTCCGTAGTCAAACCTTGATCGAATTATGGATTTGTAAATAAGTATTAAACTTGAATAATCGGCACCCCAGTTTTTAAAGCTAAGTGATCGTAGTGAATTTATACCAGGTAGACAGGATTTTTTCAGCTGTTGAATATGTGTCTTTAAGGTTAAGGTCATACCCAATTACCGGATTTCTTCTACATAATCTAGTTTTTGTTCGTGTAGATATAATTCTTTTGTCTGGATTTGATTTCTCTTTGAGAAACACATTGCTTTCGTTTTTAAAGTGTTAAACTGAAGTCCACTTGTAGCTGACCATTTCTCAATGAGTGTTAACGCTTTTGAATGTGATTGTGGATCGTTGTTATGTTTTTTCCTCTACAGAAAATAACTAGGTCGTCAGCGTATAATCTAGCTTTGACGGGGTTTCCAATTCGTGTTAATATCGAATTTATTGCTATTAAGAATAAAGTTGTGCTTAAGTTTGATCCTTGTGATATACCATTATAATGAATTTTTTTTTTGAGAATATGTTTTGTCAACTCGAATTTGAAATTGTCTGTTTTTAAAAAAAATTGAAATGTATTTTAATATGTTACCCCTTATTAACCAGTTGCTGAGTGTTTCAATGATTAAATATTTATAAACTGTATCTGCTGTAACTGTAACTGTATATGGTTTGCTAATATCAAAAAATATTTCAACACAGTGCTGTTTTATTGCGAATGCTTCGTTAATTTCTGATTCTAAGTCAACAAGGTTATCTAAAGTTGAGCGATGTTTTCGGAAACCACATTGTTCTGGAATAATTAATTTGTTTGATTCTAAATATCACATAAGCCTATTGTCTATTATTTTTTCTAATACTTTAACTATGCTACATGTGAGTGATATCGTTCGGTATGTTTGTGGATCTGATTTTGGTTTAGTTGGTTTTAGAATAGGTATTATGATTGAAATTTCCATGATTTAGGAAACACGTTTCTGGATAGGATTATATTATAGATTTTGACTAGATGTTCTTTGGATCGGGGGCCGAAATTTTTAAGAAATGTAAACGGTATGTCAGGTCCAGGACAAGTTTTCTTATAATTCTGAAATACATTTTCTAATTATTCCTCTGTTATTGGCATATTTAGATCGTTATTGTTTTGATAGTAATATTCTATAGTATTTTTTTTCTTTTATTTTGATATCTAAAAAATTGGAAGTATAATTTAAGTTACCTGAGTTATATTCATAAGTAAATGCTATTATATTGGATATTTCTTCTAAACTTTTATAAATAGTGTTATTTTGAGTTAGAAAGTTGATTGATTTATGGGGTTTGGATCTAGCATTTTCTTGACTTTTTTCCATATGGTTATTGTAGGAGTTGCGATATTGTAGAGAACTATGTATTGTGATGACTTTTTCTCTCCAAGAGTCACGTTTGGTTTTTTTAATGGTATACCTAGCGACTGCTCTTTATTTTTTAAATTCTATAGAGTTTTCTTAAGTTTTGTGTCGTTTGAATTTATTAAAAGCTTGTTTTGATTTTTTTAATCAATCCTTCTTTGCAGTCACGATCCCACCAAAGTAACGACTGATGTTTGTGATTTTACTTAATTTTTTCAACGTACTTATTTTTTGATTCTGTGATTACGTTTATCAGAAAGTATATTGTTTTGTCTATATTTACATTTTTATTTATGTTTTGCAAATTATTTTCAACGTAATTTTGAAATTCTGTCCAATTTGTGCCTGCCTTTTAAGTTCCATTTTAGTTGTTGCGAGTTGGTTGATTGTAGTTCATTGCTTATTATGATAGGGTAGTGATCACCATCATATAGATCTAGTAACACATCCCACGTTAGGGTATGTGTAATTGATGGTTCGCAAATAAATAGATCTATTCGCTAGAGTCTTCACATGTTCTTATGTCAAAGCGCGTATGTTGTCCGTCGTTAAGGATATTTAAGTTGACTTCTTCTATTATTTTCTCCATTTTTCGACCTAGAGATGTTAGTTTTACTGAACCCCATAACGGATTATGTGCATTGAAATCTCCAATTATTATTTGTGGAGCATGTAGTTGATTTAATTGGTTTGAAATTTCTTTTGAATCGGGTTTTTTATTGGGGGGAATGCAAATATTGCAAATTAAAAAAGAAATTGTTTCTATGACTCTAATTCCAATCCGATAGTTATTGTGAGTTTTATTGGTTTAGCGTTAAAGTTACCTTTTATGTAGATTGCTTTCCCTCTGCTAGCAATTTTTGCATTTTTTCGAGTTCTAAAAAAACAATTAAAATTCTTTAAGTCATCAGCTTTGTTGTTTTTGAAGTTGGTTTCTTGTAAACATATCAAACTAGGTTTATGTTTTAAAATTAATAATTTTAACATTTCTTAATGGGTATAATACCCATTTATGTTTCATTGAATTAGAGAGTTGAAAATGATATATTAATAAGTTTCTGTAGATGCGCCGCTTTCTTAGTCTATTTCAAGGTCTGAGTTGATTTGCTTTAATATTTTATTCTTTATTTGAGTGCATTTGACTAATTTTTCGGTTCTTCAGGTAAGAGTATATATTAGTTAATAGATCTGTAACCTCTGCTGTTTCTTCTGTATACATTTTGGCGATACTCAACGGGTCTGGTGAGTTTCACAGTTTTCAAAATGTCTAATAACTCGTAAATTATAGGGTAGCTGGAGTTTGGGTTATCAAATAAAGTTTTACAGTATCTTAGCATTCCTTCTAGTCTATTTTGTGGTTTGACATTTTGATCTGATTTTACTTTCTTCTCTTTATTTTTTGGTGTAATAAAAGTAGGTTCCTCTTTAGATGTAGTAGCTGGTGGAAAAATTTGGGAGATTGTGCGTTTGTTCTGTGTTTATATGCGTTGCCTTATTTTATAGATCTATTTTTGGGTCATTTGTTGTTTGTGAATCTTGTTTGGTTGGCTGCATGTGTGGTTTTTGTTGTTGGATAGTTTCTGGTTGGGATTCTTGTTGTGTGCTTTCTTCTTTTGATTTTTGTTGTTAAGTGTTTGTCTGGGTTTTTTGAGTTGATAGATTAGTTGTATTTTCAATTGGCTCTATATTTGGAACTTGATTATTTGATGTTGAATGATCTGTTGTAATCGCAGTAGACATTGATCAGTTTTTTGTTAAGTGGTTGGTTTGCTTACATATTTGGCAAGCTTGGTTATCTAATGATAGGTAAATCCTGTATATCGTTTCCTCATGTGTGATAAGAAAAGAATCAGGTAGGGGCTGGTTATTTAGTAAAGATATGTATGTTTGTCGTCTGATACTCAAAATATGCTAGAATTGTGGTGTTGATGTGCCTATTCTTAGGAATCTTATAGATGACAGAAGATTTAATCCATGTGATTATAATGCAGATATTGGGACTGAGTGCGGGATTGAGGGACAGATATTCGACAATACTAATCGCTAACTGAGGCTAATTAGTCTACGAGATTGTAAGAGTTGTTGGTTTATTTGAATTTTTTCACTTTTGTTTATAAAATCCTCAACCTCTTTTTCGTTTGCTAAATATATACATACTCTATTATTTGATAATTTTGAACAGAAAATGATGTGGGTTGGTTGTATCAGAAGACTTAGAGCGGACAATTAATCATCTAGTTTGGTATTTTCAATTGAATCAAAAATAATTGCTTGTTTTTTTATGGAAATTGATCCCTTAAATTGATTTGATGAGGAGCTGTTTGGTGTATTATTAGCTATCAGAATTTTAGATTGAATATAACTATCCATTTTTAGTAATTATTTGTAAATGGGGTACGGTCCTGGCAAACAACCTTCGTAGTCTGAAGTAGAACAGGTTAGGTATACCTGTTCTAGCTTTTGTAGTTTAAATGCTTAAATTCCGAAATAATATTCGATAATAGTAAAAACTGTTATGATTAAAGTAACTTACTGTTTCTGTTGTATTTATTTTTGTTATTACACTACTGGATCACTAATCAACGAAAAGATTATTAGTATTTCATTAGTTTTTAAATTAATTTTAAGAGCTCGATTTTAAAACACGTATTAGCTACTATGTTTAGAATCGAAATTCATAATCATTAATTGTTGTTAATACAATTGTTTTTATTTTTTTATAACCCTTTTTAGGTATGCTGTTTATGCAGAAATGATTTCTTATAAAACATTGAAGACCCAGTTATCAAAGTTTTTAATGATGTAATATTTTTATTAGTGCTACACATGTATTGTGTAAGCCTATATGAACCAAAACGTGATCTAAAAAAAAAGCAATCATAATTTGGTATTTTTGGATCTATTTTGGAGTATATTCGGGGAGAACGTATATTTGAACTCAATATGTAAATGGTTTTCTTAATTACTCTAGAAACAGATTTCCTTTGTTTGTTTTTGAAACAAGTTTGTTTTTGAAACAATTTGGATCCATATAAGTTCATATAGCATAGACAGTGTTAGCTATTTATCTGAGTTTGGTCGAGATGGTCAACATGTTTAGTTGCATTTTGGAATATATAATATCTATTCCTATTTATATTAATAAAGAATAACGTTTAAATAATGGGAAAAAATCAAATTCCTTTCTATTATTTCTATGGTAAGATTACAAACTATAAGCATGTCTGTAATAATTTATGCTATTGAACTTTCTTGATCTACTCTTTAAATTTATAATTTCGGACTGCAAAGTACTTCTCAATCATAAACAATTTAAATGATGGTAAAAGAATATTTCGCTTGTTGAATACGAATCTATTACTTAAAGAGAAAAAGTGAGTTCTAAAGAAATGCAACTAGATATTTTTTTTATATACTCTCTACACCCACTACAATATACATAATGTACAATAATACAATTGGCATCAATATGGCCGGTTTATACCGGTATTACGAAAGCAATAATAGTATCTGGTTAAATAAAAAAAACCTAAAATCCTCTTAAAGTAAATAAATGAATATTCAAAAAATTTGTATGTATTACGTAACAATGTAAAGGGTAGTTTACTTATCAAACTAACAGTTTCATTGTAAACTTCTTATAATGTACGACAAAGAAGATAAATCTCTTAGTCTAATATTTTTAGCTAAAATATACTAATCCCACGCCAATGGTAGTATTGTTAATCGAGAATGCTTGTTTCAGATGATTCCCCTTCCTTTTGTGAAGTGTATATCGATACTTTCGAGAGCACTTTCGATTCATTACACCTGCATCTCATTCTTTCTAGCCGTGTTGTGTGTTCCCCTTTTCTAGTCATTCTAGTGCTCTCTACTTTGACATGTGTGCTTAATGTGCTGTCACTGAATTTGGGGCAAGTCTTGGAGAAGCAATTAATTTGCTGATCGAGTATTGATTCACGTGTTAGCTTGACTCGTGCAAAACAAGATAACAGATAAATAAAAATTTTGAATATGTTGCCTGTGTGAGTCCATTTTAAGTAGGTAAAAAGCAATAAGAATAGGACTTACTCACAATCAATTCTACCAACTAATTGTTGGTGGTATAATACATTGATTGTGAGTAAGTCATATTATTTTTTTACCTAGATAAATAAAAGTTTACAGAATAATAATTCATTTGTCTGTAATACTAATTGCTGTTTTTAGTATCCAGCTATACTGAAGTCATTAGCGTTTAATCTATGCACGTAAAAGGTGTAAACAAAATGAAATTTTATATCAAAGAAAATATAATATTTGTTTATTTACTATGAGGCTTTACACTCCCAAGAGATAGGAGAGTTTTAAATTGAAAAAAATTATAAAAGGAGTTAGGAAGACTTCTCAATCCCTACTAAGAAGAGAAAATACCAACAACAAAAACAGATGAGATCAAAAATATAGTAACAAGACCACAGAGAATAAAACTTAAAACAAATATTAGAATCTAGTCAATTTTTGAGGCAGCTACGAGAACCGGAAAATCACAACGGTATAAAAAACGGCCAAAAATTATATATTCTTACAGCGGACAAACATAAAGGATTATGGAAACACGTGCGTACTGTTAGGAACATACAATGAGGAAAAGCACATAATAGAATGAGTTGCCTTACCTATCGACTATGAAAATTGTGGAAGATTAGTATAAAGAGGATTGCCACCAATACTCTTAATTGGATTTGGACTGAAGAGCAGACTCAGACACCAAAAAAATTAATATTATCTGGTAGAAAGGGACATCAAAGCAGTCGAGGTGACAAAAATGATCTCAAAGAGAGGTAAGAAGAAGGAGTCAAGGCTGCACATGATTGTAGTGTACGAAAACAATGCAGTAGTCCAAAAAAATACTACCAATCTATCTTACATATCAATACATAAAGAATATGTTAAAAGAAGAGATCTACACTCCATCCAATGTGTCAATTGCCAGGGCTTTTACCACTATCAAAAAGCATTCCATTTAAACATAACATTATAAAATATGTGTAAAGTGTTTAAAGTGTCACGGTGAGCACCAAGAAAGCTATAAACAACCACAAAGACTGTTTAAAGGCCCCAAAAAAAATGTCATATCCTCAGACCAACAACAAATAAAACAGAGAACCTGCCGTAACAGAGAAGCTACGCACAAGCCGCAGGACGGGATTACATAATTCAGGATAGCCAAAATTAATACACTAACATTCTAGACAACTTTCAATAGAAAGAGTTGTCATAGCAATACAAGGAACGAAACTCACGGAAAATATCAGAATGAAAATCCTAGGATATATGGCAAAATCACAGAAAACATCAGAAAGATAATTCTATATGAGGGTATTATATATCTGATAATGTTAAGTCAACTAATTTACATCCTATAATTAACTTTTTCTGAGTTTTAGATCATTCAAAAATTGAGCAATTTCATTTACAGATATCTTAGATACTGCAACCATAACCAGTATCAGATACTGCAAATCAATAACCAATCATCTGGCACATACAAAACGCCAGTCTGAAGAGCCAGTGACCGAGGTCAAAAATCAGGAACACTGATGAATCTGTACTCAAAAAATGCGATCTGACAGTTTCTGTTGAGTTAATCATCGATTTGTTTGTATTGTGCCTTATCTGAGAGATTTGGAAGACGGTGTTTCCAACCATTTCAGAGATTTTCATGTTTCTAAGAAGAAATTGAGTGGCCGAGTTTTGAAAAGTGCAGTTTGTTGTCATACAGGATAATCCGAAGCCCGAATCAGTTCCAACTTTCAAGAATTTTCCATTTCCACGGTCCATTGTCCATTTTTATATTAAATAAATTTATGTGGAATACAGTTGTGTTTGTTTGCAGTGTTTTTATCCAGTTTCAATCCCAAAAACTTTCTTAAGAAATACATCAGCCAGAGTGATATAACGTACTTTTTTTGTTAAAATTTTTTTAAGTAAAAATAGACAATTTTTATTATTAAAAAAAATTTGCTTTTAAAACAAACAAAAAAAATTGTAAATAAATGAAATTATAAGTTTTATGGATTAGCTGATTGTCAAGTTAGTTAATGCATCTAATTTTAAAATTAAATTATTATTTCAAAAAGGTTTAATATTTCATTTCGAAATATTTATGACAGTCAGTATTCTCCTTTTTTTTTTGACAATTGGTACGTAACCATAAATTTGAATTGTTTTGTTTAAAGGTTAACCTCAATGTAAGCTTTGTTAAAAAATCTAAATATTTTCATTTCTAATAATAATTTTATTTCCTACAAGTATCGCCCAACGTCTGGCGCTTGTTGTAAATCGTTACAAATAGCTCCATTGTAAGTTTTGTTGATAAATTTTGTTAATAGAATTTATAATAACTGTTGATGTCAAGTAATAATAAATATGTAATGTTTCTCTAAACAAGGAGTTGTAGAATTATATCCTTTAAAAAGATTTTCACCCGTTAATACTTTTTAGAAAAGAAAAACCTTTCTTTCTATCCAGCAAAAAGACTCTTTACACGGCGTCCAAATTCAAATAGTTTAGGAACCTTCTTGTGTGTGTTGCCCAGGAAATCTATGTAAGTATTTTTTGATTTCTTTCTTTGTAGTTGCCCCTATTCAGTCATACTCAAGTGATACCCAATGTGGTAGGCAAATTTTATCCGTTACAACTCTTATGATTATTGTTAAGAATAACAATAACTTTTGAATTCAAACCAAGTTTGAGAGTTAGGGTTGCTCTTCTGTTTAGAAATAAGCTCCGATTTTCAGTTTCTTAAGGTTATTATTTAAATGGGGTATGTAAACTGCCATATCGTGGCTGATAATCTCGGTTGTTTTATCGTTGTTTGAAAAAATAATGTTTACATCTGAACTACGATTTGGTTTACAAATAGTTATGTTATGCTCAGTAATTTCTTGTGAATCATTGACATTCTAAGCTATTTAATCAGTGGTACTATAATGTGTCGAAATTTCAGGGAGAATTTAACTTTCTAATAATAAGTTTAAAATTGTCGTAGTACGGCAGTCCACCTAAAAACAAAACAAACAGAATTCTAAGATAAGCCGTATTTTAGTGGAAATTATAAATGGGAGTAATGGTTTTTTAAATAAATAATTCAGAATAAATTTTAGTAAAATTGATATTAAAAGAAAAATAATCTAGAATAAAGTGGTCCAAAAAATAATATACTAAAATACTTTAAATTATTTTATTTATAACATTAAAAACCCCAAAGATAACAACAAATTTTAACAAAAAAAAATGCTACTGGAAATTTATCTGTTTGTCACTGCCAGCTTATTACAAATGCGCTATTGAAAGGTAATTATAGATATTATTTTTAAAAAGTCCACCCTGTTCACATAAAAATAACAATACAAAACCATGAATTACATACCTA
The DNA here is from genome assembly GCF_040954645.1 of Diabrotica undecimpunctata. NCBI lineage: Eukaryota > Metazoa > Arthropoda > Insecta > Coleoptera > Chrysomelidae > Diabrotica > Diabrotica undecimpunctata. The sequence continues at coordinate 80,046,376 of NC_092808.1, read as the reverse complement.
CAGCTTATTTCAAATCGAGTAGAGAGCCCTTCCACGAAATAGTTAATCGTGCAGACAATAGAATATCTAGGATCATTAAATATTAAATGTAGTTTGATTGTACACAGATTGTTTTATACATACCAAACTTTTTTTTTTGTTATAATACCATCTTTAGTAATTGATACTCTATAAAGGTTGGTAAAAGTTTATTTCTAATTTAGTATCAGTAAACTTAAAGCCGTAATTATAAAGTCATTATTAATGACTCCTTAACGACTCGTTAAGGACATACAAAAAACTGATAAGAATTATTTCCGAGAATTTCTAGTCACTGGATTTCAAACAAGTTCGTAATTTAGTCTCATTATGTTATCGAGTCTCAACAAGAAAGGTGCGTATTAGAACTATTTTGTAGAATGGAGATGGTTAAGTGTAGTACGAGTAAACAGATCAGATTGACACAAGAATCCAAAGGAATAGTTTACAATGTATTTAAATATATGCAAATACTATTTCCTGAAGATAATCGAACCAGTATTAAACAACGTGTGAGTGAAGCTACTGGAGTATCTTTCAGGCAGAGTCAATTAATATACAAACATTTCCAGCTAAAACACTTGCTAAAAGGAAATCAACCGTGACAGACTTGAGAAAGTACGACTAACAGTTCATTAGAAATACCATTCATCGTTTTTATGAGACTGAACGTTGTCATGTATCATTGAAGCTTTTGCAGAAAAGGCTTGAAGAGGTGTACGAGTGGACTGAAAGTGTAAGTTCTCTCTACAGAATTCTGAAAGATTTAGGATTTAAATATAAGAAAACAAAAGATAATTGACGTTTATTAATTGAACGGAATGATATTCGTGCTCTACGCATTGAATATTTGAACAAAATTAAATATTACAGAAGTGAAGGTATGTCAATTGTATATGTTAATGAAACGTAATGAAATGTTACTATAGAAGTAAAGGTAAGTCAATTGTATATGCTACGTACATGCAGGATACACTATGCCAAATAACTGGACAGATGACAGTGGCAACGAATTGTTTAAAAACATTTCAAAAGGAAGTAGGTTGGTTATTATACATGCTGGTAAAGCGATGGGATAGAGAGAATGCCTTTTTGAGTTTTAAGTCAGGAGCTAAGACAGGAGATTATAATGATGATATGAATTCAGAAAATTATGAAAAATGGATAAAAGAATAGTTAATCTCCAATTTGCCTGTTGGATCTGTTGTTGTTACTAATAGTGCGTCATATGATAAAGTACAAATAAATAAAGCACCCACTAGTAATTCTAAAAAAATGGATATGATATCTTGGTTGACAAAAAAAATATTACTATTTATAACGTCAATGTTAAAACCACAATTGTATTAAATCATCAAACAATACAAACAAGATCATATTCAATATAAATTTGACAAAGTGCTGCAAGCATGTGGACATGTGTCTTTAAAACTTCCGCCATATCATCCAGACTTGAATCCTATATAACTGGTTTGGGCGCAAATTAAAAATAAAATTGCAAAACAAAACGTATATTTTAAGTTAGAAGTCGTAAAAGTGTTGGTGAAACAGGAATTTGTTCCATTAACTGTAGATAACTGGAATAAAGTGTGTGAACATGTTGTCAAGGTTGAAGATAAGTATTTGGAAAGTGAACGTCGCATAGATGTAATCACTGAAGAATTAAGGATTGATTTAACTGATTCTAGTGACGACGACAGTGCATCTGATTATGAAAAGAAATAATATAATTTAACAGTATGATGTGCCTATGTTATCTATGTGAATATAAGTTTTCCAAACTGTCCTCTATGTATGTATTATTTTTTAACTTTATTACAATCATTTCGTACATTCTTCTATTTACCTTTGTGACGTTTAAGTGAGTAATAATATAAATAATAAAGGTTTAAAGTTAAAACAATCTTTGTAATTCATATTTATTAATACTGTAACTTGTAATACGTGTCCATAGTTTCACATACATACAATATATGTATGTGATATATTATATTAATATGTATTAAAATGTAGTACAATATTGCCAAAAATATAATCTAATATCATTGTTTAATAAATTGTGTGTACCTGTCTTTAAAAATTTAATTTAAATCATAAGTAGTTTCTGAAACGCCACTGCTTTGTTTGGTGAGGCTTTACTGTTCCTAGAAATTCCCGGCACTACAGTTGAAATATACTCTAACAGGTACGAAAATCATGGGCCAGTATTGGAGAATTAAAACGGGATAGATTTATAGGTTAAACAAAATTAATGTTAAAGCGGACACACCGTATTAGTATCTAATATTTAAGCAATGTGCATAAATTAAAAACTTACTGATTTACTAATAAATTATAAATTTTCGTCCCTTTCTTTACTTTTATGCCAGATTCGTTGTCCAGCCCAATTGTAATGATTATCGATTGACAAAAATCTTCAATGTTATTATTCAGAGTACAATCCTTTCTCTCAATCTTTTATTTTACTTGGTTTACATATTAGCTCTATTGGAGTTATTTAAGCTTAAACAGTTTAAACAAACAAATGCAGAGGAAATAATAAAAATAGAAAATTTATATGATCCCATAAAATCATTATATCAAAAAAGGCTAAAACAGAAAATACAAATGGAGAATATCGAAAATGAAAGCAATGTAGAGACTAGCTGGAGAAAACTTAAGAAAAATATTCTGGATGCTGCCCGAGAAGCCCTTGGAACGAAAATAATAAACAAAAAGTGGTTAAAGAAAACAATAGAGGTTTACAATAGAGGTTAAAAAAAAGTGTCACCAAAAAAAGAAAGCTTTCCTAAAATGTAAGTCAGAAAAAACAAATGAATCGTATGAAGAATATAAAAGAATAAGAACTTAAACTCATCAATTGGTAAGAAAAACAAAAACAGCTTACTGGGAAAGATTCACAAAAGGACTAGAGATGAATTTAGATGGACAATAGAAACAAGTATGGCGCTTCATAAGACAATAAAGAAGCGAAATGAAAGAACTAGTTAAAATAGAACACATACAAGAGGATACATGGGTGGCTTTCCTGACAGAAATGATTAAAAAACAAAACGAAGAACCTTTACAAGAAACGCCAAATATAATAACTAAGAAAAGGACCGAAATCTCCCAAAACGATGTGAAGGAAGGAATAAACAAATTAAAAAACAGAAAGTCACCAGGAGAAGATCAAATACCAAATAAACTCTTAAAATATGAAGGTGATCACCTTGTACAACAACTGCAACTTCTTTTTAATAATATAATCACCACGAACAGAATACCAGATGAATGGAGGAGAACAATCATGGTGATGTTCTTTAAAAAAGAAGATAGGAAAGACCCCAATAATTATCGAGCAATAAATCTGTTAAATACAACACTCAAATTGACAACAAGAATAATAGCGACAAAAATAAACGAACGAATATCTCTGCAAGAGGAACAGCAGGGATTTTGGACAGGAAGATCATACGCGGATGCAGTTTTTGTAATAAGACGAATAAAAGAAAAGTCACTGGAAAACAACAAACTAGCATATATGTGTCTGATAGATTTGAAGAAAGCGTTTGAGAGAGTGAGAATTTGGGTCGCAATACATTTATTATATGAAAAGGGAATATCACTGGATTTAGTAAAAACAATTGAGAATATATTATTAAAATAACATAGCTATGGTAAGATGTAAAGGAAAACTATCGCAACCTATCAAATATGAAACTGGCATTAAACAAGGAGATTTGCTGAGCCCATTAATATTTAATCTGATAATGAATGAAATCATAAAGAAAGTTAAAAAAAGGAGAGGATATAGAATGGGAGAAAAGGAAATAAGGATAATATGCTACGCCGACGACGCCATAATAACAGCCAAAAATGAAGATGACCTACAAAGATTAATTAAAGATTTCGAAGATACGGCGCTCATATACAACATGAAGATATCAACAGAGAAAACTAAAACGATAGTGACATCAGCGGAACCGAGACGATATAAACTAGTCGTAAATAACAAAATAATAAAACAAGTGATGAAAACTGAATACTTGGGAATAAAACTGTCAAGCTACGGAAAAGTGGGAGAAGAAGTACAAAAACAAGTGAACATGGCAAACAGAGCAGCAGGATGTCTCAACAACACAATCTGGAGAAACAAATACCTCACAGCGGAAACGAAAACCAGGATATATAAATCAACAATAAGACCGATAATGACGTACACATCGGAAACAAGAGCAGATGCGGCGAAAACACAAAGACTACTGGAAACAACAGAAATGAAAGTCTTACGAAAAATAACAAAACAAACTCTAAGAAACAGAGTAAGAAGTGAGGAAATACAAGTGAGATGTAGTATAGAGGAAATAAACGCGTGGACAAAAAGAAGAAAAGTGGAATGAAATTAACACATCGAAAGAATGACACAAAATAGAATAGTACGAATAGCAAGAGACAAATCGCCAAATGAAAGAAGATCATTGGGACGACTAAGGAAAAGATGGTCAGACAACGTCAATTGAGGCTAAAAACCTAAGTAAAACAGGCATTAAGCCTATTTATAAAGTAGGAAGAAGAAAAAGAAGAGGATTAATTTAATACTGATAAGGTGGCAAACGTAATACCGTTATTCTTTTTGTTTTTCCCATTTCGTCAATGACATATTTTTTATAGTACGCTTTATGTGGTTTTGTAATTCGTAATACTTCCGTTTAAAGCATACAGTATTGTTTTACGTTGGAGCCAGTAAAATATATATACTTTTTTGTATAAGACCATTAATAAGTTTTTTAGTATATCTGAGTGACAGCTGGCCTTATCAAAATCAACGACAGCATTATTTGGTCGAAAATTCAATACCTGAGAAAAGTAGTCCTCAAAAACATAAGTGTCCATTTCTTAATGGTAATCTTTACTGAAAAAAAAACAAACTCAAATAAACCATTCCTCAAAGAACCATATTCACTATCAATGTGTGTGATTATAAATCTTCGACCATTTCCTGAGATAGCATTTAAACCAGTAGAATAGAGATGCTTCTCGAGAAGTTGTAATATTTTTATCTACTCATAACGGTATATTTATGGGCACGGTATGAATTTCTTTTTGTCGGGTTTCATCTAAATAGAAAATTCACTTTTCTTTTAATCTAAATCTTTTTATCGTTTTCAAATATAGCCTTCGCCAACAAACAATCTCTTCTGTATCGTTTAATATAGACTTTTTTTATTTTCATAGCAAAAATCGATTTCTTTAAGTAATTTCCATGACTTGTCTCGGTCTAAGTAAGGAAAATTTATGATCTCTTATTGCCTTTATTATTGTATCTCCCTGTTTAAATAGTACGATAAACCTTCATCAATTTCCATTGGTTGTTTTTTTTTCATACCTTTTTGGATCAGTAACGTTTTCTTGTTTTCTTTTACTTAAAAATCTGTAAATGGTTCTTTCTCTAACAACTGTGATACCGGTGCACACAGTCACTAAATTATTAACCGTTTTTAAAGGTTGTTAATGATTAAAGAAGTCATGTACATTTAACACAATAGTTTTTTCTCCAGTCCTTTCAGAGACTACGTGCCCCGTTTTAAGTTTAGCACCAACAAATTAAAACAATGATGCCATTTTAAGGCATGGATTGAACTGCTAACTAATAACATGGACGGTATCAAATAGAAACAATTGGAACAACTTTCCCTTATTTCGTCGACAGCTGAATATGTACCCCAAATGATCTGTTAAATTCGTGAAAGCCATTACTAAAGGATATCGTAATGAGACAAAGTATTCTATAAATGTCAGGCACAAGTACAGGTAATTATCTGCAAAAGCTAATTTTACAAAATTCGTGTTTTCTATTTTTTATTATTATTAGTGTTTTAAATTTTTAATTTTATAGGATCTTTTTTTAAAGTATATGTAACTACACAAAATAAATTAAACATAACGTAACTAAAAAAGCCTGATTAGTTTCAACCACATCTGTACGGCAATTATTTATGGCCTTGATAGTAAGCCTTAACCTCTGTTTGAAGATTTGAATTTGTAATGAGCTTCCAGTTGCAAACAGAGAGACTTTAGAAATGTGAATAGTTTATAATTTTTGTCAAAACGTGATCTTATATCAATAATTTAATTGGACAAATGTCTTCAAAAAAAAATGTAGAAATCACAGATTTTTATTTAATGAAAAAGTAATTAAGATACAGTTTTTGTAATTAAGACTTCTAATGTTTTACAAATTATATTGTCAATCTTTATATACACGTACAAAAATCGTAAGCCTTTGGAAACGCTAAAACTAAAATCACATGATCTGGATTTTAGATTTTTTGGACGTAACAAGTTATTTAATATAAATTAATATCAGTTAAATTTTAATAAATAAATTCAAACATTGGATAATTGATGAAAATTGTGTATTTATTCGTAGTTTACAATAAGCAATGTTGGACAAAATAGCTGTTAAAGTAATTCAATCATCATCATCGTCATTAGAAATGGAGTTTTCAACACCATTACTTGTATCAGCTGATAAAACTTTCTGCTAAAATGACTTGGCAGCAGATTGTTTAAAAATACGTAGCTTATTTAAAAGTATTTTAACATCTGTTATCTTCTCGTTCTTAATTAAATCATCTACGGCCTCTGTGTATGGATTAAGTGATGCTCATTTATTCCCCCTTTTTAAAGGCTTATAAAAACATATGAAAAGATTCAAGCAGAATTCGTAATTTCTATGCAGTTATAGATTGTCCAGGTGGATTTAAAACGACTTGCAAATAAAAGAAATAGGGTGATGAGACGTTTTGAACAGAAATACAAAAATGTTTTTTTAAAGGGTAAATAACTATATGTATAAGTTTAGGTGAATAAAAATTTAGTCTTAACGTGAAGAAATCTATAAATTTTTAAAAAAATACAAACCACCGAAAAATATTTAAATTTATGACTCCCTAGAAATAAGCTCTTTATTTATTTAATTATACTTGCTACAGCTCAGTACCCTGTTAATAGACAGATCTATATTTGTAAACAAATGCCGGAGATATAATATCTTTGGAAAACAGTGCGTGTGCAGATACGCGATTTTCTTAACATTAAATAATTAAGTAGAGTTAAATATTGAAGATATAGGACTTCTGCATAACGTAGGTTACGTCCTTTTCCAATAGGTGATACCAAAAGGTCAAATTCCCAGAACTGTGGGGTTACAAGGATTTTTGATATATTGATTTGAAAAGGTTTACTTACCAGTAGTATAGCAGAAAGAATTGTATGTTGAGGCAAAGTTTAGAGAAAAATTAGAACTCTTATTATTAGGGAAACTAATTGATTTAACGGATTTATTTTTTAATTAAGAATAAGTACGTATAAATAGAATATACGAATACAATACAAAGTACGGATGATGTAGTATATTCTTATGATTTTTTTATATTTAGAAGAATAACAATATATTTGGATACACTGCCGAATATATTGATTGTAATTACCATTATTTATATATAGATATATATATATATATATATATATATATATATATAAATATATATATATATATATATATATATATATATATATATGTATATATATATATATCGGTATTTAGGCGCCATGCCCTTCCGGTAGGGATCTATGGAGGAGTATCACTGAGCCGCAAGCCCTTATCTCTTGCCGTACTGCTCCACCATAGGCCGATCAGACACCAGCATATTCTGGTCTAAGTCGTAGATTCACGTAGAATTTTAAACTGCTGCGTTAGCCTTTTTTGATTTTTCTGTACGTCGAGCAGGGGCTCGAACTCACATCCACTGAACCATTCGACAGTGAAGCGAATGAGAATCGGTCGCCCAGCCTACTTGGCTATATGACCGCTATTTATTTTTTTATAAATAATAATATATACAAGGTATTAGAAATCAACGCATCTTTAAACTATTATAAATATCTCAAATAATTATAAACTCACTTAGTTTATATTTCTTGTATTTCGAACTGCCATTAGTATGAAAACTAGTATCCGCACAAGGTTTGTCCAACGACTGCTTAACTTTATTGTTAGTGCTCCAACGGTTATATAAATAAAAAAATTGTCAGTCGTAATTATGGTACATACATCGCAGTACAAAAAGTATTGTCATCGTGTGTAAGATCTTTAAATAGTATACCGCGTGCGAAATTTGCAAATTTGAAAGAATATGTCTAAAGCGAGTGACGCAACAAGGCTTACGCTACACAAAGATTCTCTAAACGTTTCCGTAAAATCTTAGTTTCTGATTTACCACATTTAGAGTATACTTGTCAATTTCCTTAATCAACAAACGACAAAAAATCTAATTTAATTGATATTCGCGTTTATAAAATTCATGAAAATGTATTATGGTAAAGAAACAGTAAACCTTCATACTTTGAATGCAAGGACCTAATTACCTAATACCATTAATTAAATTGACTTTAAGATATTAGATTTGCTAGCTGATCCCCAGAGCTGTGAGCTATAAACAAATTGGTTTTATTATTACTTCCGATATTAGCAGCTTGTTTTCGATCGATAGGTGTACGTTTCTTCCCAATATCCGGTAAAGTTTTTTGTATACAAAGCCTAGTTGGAATATTCTCGTCCATATATGTTTGGATTAAAAAAAAGTAAATATACGTACAAAAAACTAAGCACCAAGTAGATTGACTGAAGCCAAAAAAATTGAAAAAGAAGTTGTATCTATTATGAAACACACATATATATCTAACATAACCAATGTAATATTTAAAATAAACTATATTTAAATTAAAATTCTTATGACACTAATTAAATTATGTTAACAAATTTGTACCTTTCTGTCACTGAATGCCTAAATGAAACTGTTCTCCAAAATAAAGATTTTAATCACCATTCAATGTCTTCGTTCTCAGCCTCGGTTATCCTTGTTTTTGTGAAATTACTTTTTCCAATTATCAGCTTCCACCAATTTAAAATATTTTTCTTCTTAATAGCATTTATATTTATTCTTCTTTTTAATATACCAATATCCAATCACCATATAACTATTATAATTTTAATTTCTTCTAATCTCCATTGACCATATAACCATTATAACTTGATTTCTACTAATCTCCAATTAATATTCTTCTAATATACTTTCCAATACTATCTAATTTTAATACTAAATCACTGATTATTGCATACTTTATACTTTCTTTCTAATTCTGACTGACATAATGACTTTATACTGACTTCATACTGTCTACTTACTGACTGACTGACTTCTTTGAATCCAAATTACTGAGTATTTATATCTTTTCAATGTGCCAGAATCATCTGGCAAGAAATCATATTCGAATTGTTCTATTTCCTAAATATATGAATCTTTTCGAATAATCTATTTCGCAAACAAGGTTATCTTCCGTGTTCTAGAGAATGTTTTAGTTTTCTATCAAAAATTTTATTGACATTTAGGCTTTTCAGATCAGAATATAAACTTAAATGTAAATTAAACACCCTAAATTAACAAATTACACTACTTCAAATCCGTAATTATATGTAAATTCAAATCTCAAACCAATAAATAACCCCACTTCTATATTCGCAACCATCACTTAACTGTCACTTTCAGAGTATATTTGGTTGCCTATGCACATGGCTCACTTAAATATATCATAATTATTAAAAAAAACTTTTTACACTTATTATATGCTAATTTCTTAAGAATGCCCTCATATAAATATATTCTATAGTATATAACTTATTAAAATACCCAAATACTTTTTATATCTAATATTATCTAGTATATAACACTATTAATAACACTATTTTTTAAACACTTTTTTATAAACACTATTTTTCTTCCTCCTATGTTTAATATCATCTTATTATTATTATTATATATATATATATATATATATATATATATATATATATATATATATATATATATATATATATATATATATATATTGTTATGATGTATTGTTTGTTTGAATGATGAGCAATGAGTGTTATTTAATAATATAGGGTTTTTATCGCGGTTCTCAAAGAATTAGTTTGTAAGTACTTTTTTAAATTATCTTTATTATATCTATTATGAAACACACATATATGTCTAACCTAGCCAATGTAAATTTAAAATAAACTATCTTTAAATTGAAATTGTTATGAAACTAATTAAATTCTATATACAATGTAAAATTTAAACAAACTATCTTCAAAATTGAAATTGTTATGACACTAACTAAATTATATTAACAAAATTTTGTACCTTTCTGTCACTGAATGCCCAAATGAACTGTTTTCCAATATATAGATTATAATCACCACTTAAATGTCTTCTTCTTAGCTTCGGTTATCCTTGTTTTTGTGAAATTACTTTTTCCAATTATTAGCTTCCACCAATTTAAGATATTTTTCTTCACCAGCATTTATAAACCACCAAGCAAACCAGCAAACAGCATTTATTTTTATTCTTCTTTTCAATATATCAATATCCAATCACCAAAATATCATTTAATTTTAATATTCAATTAATACTTCTTCCATTATCATCATTTATACATAACATAATTTTTAATCTTCAATATTATTTTCTTTATACTGTTTCTTAATATTGATTTAACTCACTATATTGAACAATTGTAACTGATTGACTGCCTCTAACTAATTTTCATACTAAAAAACTCATAACTGATTGACTAACTGAATGGACTTTCTTACTAAACTTTCTGACTGACTGTAACTGATAACTCATCACTGATTGACTGACTCCAACTAACTTTCATACTAAAACTGGACACATAGTAACTGTAACTCATAACTGATTCCCTTGAATCCAAATCACCGGGTATTTATATCTTTTTTCATGTTCTAGAATCATCTGGCAATAAATCATGTTCGATTTGTTCCATCTATATCTAAAGAATTTTCTGGAACAATACATTTCGCAAACAAAGCCATCTCCGGTGATCTAGAGAATTCCTTACTTATCTATCGAGAATTTTGTTGGCATTTAGGCTTTTCAGATCAGAATATACATTTAAATCAGTAACTTATATAAATTAAACATTTTAATTTATTAAATTACACATTTTGAAACAACATATTTTTATAAGCCCACTTTATATTCGCAAATTATTAATTCCTGTCTGTCAATTTAAAGAGTATTTTTGGTTGCCTAGTCACATGGCTCACTTAAATATATCTACAAAATCATAATTACTAAAATACAACTTTTTACAATTATTATATGCTAATTTCTTAAAAATGCCCTCACATAAATAATTTTTATAAAATTCTCTAGTATATAACTTATTAAAATAACCAACTACTTTTAATATCTAATATTATCTAATATATAACTTGTAAATTATTTTTAATCACTATTTTTCTTTCTCCTATATCATATCAATATATTATATATATATATATATATATATATATATATATATATATATATATATAATTATTAACAAAATAAGCACTAAAAGCATTATTTTTTTGTTATATTAAAATTTAGTCACACGTATAAAAAATATTAGAGTTAAATTGAATTATTCAAATTATAATTTAATTTAATATATTTTGTAGAAAAATATTACAAATAAGGAATTTTTTTTAGACACTCAATATCTTCTCTTAAATCCATGTCTTTTATTCAATTGTGTACCAATTCAAGTCACTTTATATTTAAAAAGAGTCACGTTACCGCTCTTCATAAGATATACATGAGTTTGTTAACCTCTCTGGTTTCCTGAAAGGGTAAACTGCATGATTTAAAGTTGGGAATTGTGAACTTTTCGTTCGGGAATCCGTTACATGAATTCTAGATGAATATAAAAGGGTTAGGTCTAATAAAATATGCCAACAACCCTTCATAAATATGTCTTTTTCTTCCCACTGTAACAAGAGTTGGATTGAAATGATATATTTGAAACGTTTTCAAACTGGAAGTTCTTTATATCTTAATAGACAAAAAAAAAATACTAGAAAAAATTAACTTACGATTGTGTTAACAATTTATAAAGGCAATTTATTATTATTTCATTTGATGAAATAAAATATAATGAAACTTTCATTGTAAATACAACATCAAAACAAGAGAAAATAGTAAAGACAACCAGAAGAAAGAAGAAGAAATACGAAGAAATGGATAATTTAAAAACTTGGAAAATGCAAAAAATTAGGTATAAGTAATTATAGATAATAAAAACTAAATTTATTTAAAAAAATTAAATTAACCAATATAGGTTTTATCAGTATTTGTTTCACACATAATATAGAAACCGTGTTTAACAAATAATATTAAAAAATGTTTTCTACGGTTTAGTCTATGTTTATCTTTTTCGCCTAGAAGGACCGTCAGGTGTAAGAATGTTGATGCCAATCAAAAAAAAAATAATAATAATAAAAAGATTATCAAAAAAACTCGGATTATTTATTCAACTGTAAGTTTGCAAAGTCAGATTTAAATCTCATATACTAAAATTTTAATTAATAACAATTAGACTGCGAAAAGTCAAAAAATGTTAAAAAGTGTCCAATTTTTTTTTGTTTTTTTGGCTGCTGATACGCATTTCCTATGAGTTAGTTGATAAAATAAAGATTCTATATGTGTATCCTTTATCAGTAAATTTTTGTAATTGCATCCAAGTATCCTCGATAAAAATGTCTCATTTTGTTAAGAATCTTTTTCTTTATGTACCATGTGCTTTCAATATTTTTTTTTACCATCATAGTTGTCTTAACTTTATTCACTGCCTCCCTACACAGCATGCTTATATCAATGCCATACCAATCTCGCAGGTATTTTAACCATGAAGTTTTTCTTCGTCCTGGACTGCGTTTGCCTGCTATTTTTCCTTGCAATTTTCCCTTGAGAATAATTATTTTTATATGATTTTTGATAATATTCAAAAGATATAGGTAGTTTAACCCGGCGACTGTGTGGTGAAATTTTCTGACAGGAGCTGTGTGTTGGGGTAATTATCACCCCATTTTTTTTTATTTATAAAATTGAGAAAATATTTTATTTTTACATGCAACCTTAAGATTTTAAATGATGGTTATATTGTTATATAATATTTTTCAAAGATAAATCATTTAAAAAATTTCCGTTAAAAATTCAACGATTTAAAAAATATACTAAAATTTAGTTTATATTTAAACCACTACCACATTTTTTGTTACCAAAATTTTTATTAGAGATATAGAATAAAAAAAATACAAATTTTATAAAAAGTAACTAGGAACTTTTGTTTAAATAGCATAATTAACAATTATGTGCACATTTAGAACAAAAATATACACAATGTTTAAGACAAAGAAAAATATCACATTTCACACATTTTTTTGGCACTTTCTGTCCTTTCCACGGGGACACACTCCACATCTGGATGTTGTTCGTTGCTTCTTGTTTGGAGGTCCTTGAGAGTCCTCTCCGCCATCATTTCTGTTTAGTTTGGCTCTTATGCCTGATGGTATTCTTTGATTGTTACCTCTTTTTTCAATATATGGTTTAATTAGTGCCAAATCAAGTTCTTTTAAAAAAAATTTGCGTTTTAGTTTTTCAGTTGGCTTGTTATGTTGATAAATAACATAACTATTTATTCCTGCATTATTAAGCAGTGAAAAAAAATTGTTAGAGGCCATCGCTAGGCTATTACGAGACACATTATATAACGCATACATTTCGTCAACCATATCTACGCCACCTTTTGTGTGATTATAAAAGTCTATAATCTCAGGTTTATTTGATTTGTGGTCAAATTCTGTATCATGATGAAGTGAAGAAGTTTCTAAAACTATTTTATTTTTCTTCGGGTCAAAGGACACCAAAGAGATGTCTTTTTTAAATCCGAAAATTGCGTGGTTGTCAGCTCTGTTTTTGGAATTCAAAAAGATTGTCGGTATTTCCCTCTTGTTTTTACGAATAGTTCCAACAGATGTTAACCGATGTTCATTAATCAAATGTTCCATTAGCGGTATGCTGGTAAACCAGTTGTCGAATGTAATGTTGCGGTTAGTACCACGGATTGGATTTACAAGCCTGTTTACTACATCAAACGGTCTATTACTAAATTGAAAAGGTCCTTCAGGCTGTGAGCCAACATATACCTCTAAATTTAAAATGTAGAATGTTTTGGCATCCACTAAGGCAAATATTTTAATTCCATATTTGGACGGCTTATTGGGAATATATTGAAGGAAAGGAAATGAAAAGGAATGAAAAGATTCAAATTCGATCCCCGAAAAGATTCCAATTTTTCATCGATCGTCAAGTATTGACTAGGAATAAAATATTGTTGACATTTGGATACAAATCCATCAAAAACAGCTCGTATAGCTACCAGTTTATCTACTCTTTTTCGTTCTTCTCTATTTTCGATATTATCGAATCGTAGGCATTTTAAAAGTAATATAAATCTTTGCAGGGACATTGTTAGCCTGAAAATATCAATTCCTGTTCCATCTGTAGCCCACAGATCCTCCAGATTTAACCTGTTGGCTTTATAAACGCCTGATAGATATAATAATCCGAAAACTGCACGAATTTCTTCTGCGTCCGTAGACTTGGTGATATATTTATGTTGGTCATTATAATTCTGAGCGACTAAACTGATTTTTTTATTAGTGCAGTGGACAATATCTTCCACAATAATATTATCCATGAATAATTCCCAGCAAGAAATGGGCGACTTGCAATATTTTGCATTATTTCGAACACCGGGAAGTAAAGTTATTAAATTTTCTTGTCGTGTTCTAACCGATTTATTAAGACAGTTCTTTGTCCATTTTGTTTTCCCATCCCGTCCGATAAAAAACTTAGATTGCCTTACTTTATTATCTTCAAACTTATTGTTGTCTTGAGAGGAATCTTCTGACGATGATTGATTTTTCTGATTAGAACTTCCAGGCTGACAATTTTCCACTGATTGAAGTTGGTTTTCTAAAACATCCTCACTGGGACGAAGGCTAACCTGCTGACTTTCATTTTCAGATTCACTTTCTGATCCTAACTCTGATCCAGTTAATTCATCCTGCCAAAGCTTCAAGAGAGCTTCTTGTTCTTTCTTCCAACTACACATATTTCTATATGTCTGAAATTACAAATATGTAATCAATTTTCAATATTCCTACCAATTACATTATGTTTTTGTTAAAAAAATAAAGATTAATTGTGCTAGTATAAGAACTTACCTGTTAATAATTAACCGGTGTTGTGGGGTTAAAATTACCCAAAAACTAAATATTACTGCACTTCAACTGTGTGGTGGGGTTAAAATCACCCAAAAGTCCAAAGAACGCGACACCACTCGTTCAAATCTTATTTATATACTGAAATTTATGATGCAATACAAGATCTGATATATTATGGGAAGGTACTCGTGGCGCCAGATGAATCTGGCGATGTTGCCACTATTTTAACAAGCTCTAATGAACGACGTGGGTGATTTTCACCCCACAACACAGTTGCCGGGTTAAATTTTTGAGAAATACAATATTAAATAATAAGCACGTCTTAGTCAAAACAACAACTTTAAGCGTACCTATATATGTATAGTAAACTAGATTTTTTATTATTTGAGAATCATGTAGTTTTAGTAAAGATGTAACATCAGAAAGTGAGTATAATCCTCACGAAGACACGGCGTAGTAGTACACCTGCGGCGGTTAGTTCTAAATGTAGCACCGAAAATATAAAATCAGCAAGTGTAGCCAATAATTCAGTTGAGTGATTAAATGATAAAATAAGTGATTTAGAGCAGACATGTATTTTTAATATTATATTTAATACTACTGTAGTGTATCTACCTATACAGAATAAATAATGTATTTGCAAAGTTGTATAAAGAAAGTGAACAAAATCCAATCTCGTATACGTACCGGCAAACACCAGCGAACTCGTACAATTCTACCTTATGAGGTTAGTAGCAATTCTAAAAATAGATTTTCAGCTATCCATGGGCTTTTCAAATCTACATTAGTGAAAAAAGTTAGAACCTTTTCAATGGTATTTCATGGGGAATTAGGATATATGCAATACCTGTACCAAATTGCTAGGTGTAGTAATCTGATGAAGACACCTTAAAAATTGTTAAACATATAAGAAGATTTATCTTAGAAAAGCAGATGTATTTCAAACACAACCAGCTGTACAAAAAATAACAGATACTTTTGAAATAATTCTGATCTGCCCGTTCTTTCGGTATTTACAGACACTTCGGTATTAACGTAGCAAAAAAGTATAGGGTGGTTCTTCCAAACATACAACAAAATACGTAAAATGACCGATTTCGCATACTATTATTTGGTATGCATCTTCAGGTCAATGGTACATGGTAAACTAAATGCTGAAAATATAACAACCCATATTAGGCTGCTGTATGGTACAAAATATATACCAATTATGTCCATATTATATGCATTCAATTTACTAGGTGTGAATTTCAATTAATGAAATAAAAAATTTAATAAAAAAATAATTAAGAGAAAATTGAAAATAAAATAATTCTAAAATTAAAAGTGAAACTGGAACAAACCATGAAGTGGAAATATCCAGTGAAAATAATTCTACTTGCATGCCGACACAAAAATGTTTGAAAAAACATAGTTTAATAATCCGTTATGGTCATCTGGTGACAGTTGATCATCTGTTTTATTGCAAATATTTAACATGTAACGGGAAAGTTCTTGAAGGGCAAGTGATATTAACAACTACGATAACAGTATAGTTATTAAATAAAACTTAACGAAAGTGAAAAACGAATTGAAATTAAGTGAAATGTTATATGACTTAAAAGTTATTTATATTTATTAACGAAACATATTTTGAAAATGTGTGTTATTTATTGAAATTATTTTTCTTAAACAGACAGCACTGTAACAAGGTAGAATAAAATACATACTCTACTTTTGATAGGTTAGGTGTGCAAATAATCCAAGGTACATTTATCAAATTAATAAAGACCAAATCTTGGTCTATTTGTTAGGCAGAAAGAAATTATTGTAACTTGTAAAGTTACATCTCGCAACCTCTTCAACATCTTAACTCACAACCACTATGTGAAGTTACATCCACATACGGTTATCAATTTTCTTCTATTTAAAAATACCAACGTTGTTACTTTGAATAATTTAGTATAACTTTTTGGACCCCTTTTAAAGAATTTATGCATCTCTACAAGGCTCAAGCTCCCTGTCTTTCACAATAAATTATTTAAAATTAAATTTTACATAAACCATTACAGTTAGTTCATAAAGACAATTGTTTTTCAACTATTGTATTTAATATTTAGTTTGCTTATTTTTTCATTATTAAATGTTGGTTAATAACTTTACCATGCTAAATCTGATCAACTTAGGTTCATATTCATAAATTAGTTTACAATTTCTATTTAAATGGCTAGTCAATACATCAAATTCATTTCTGTTTACTTTACTATAGTTTGTTGACCACATTTACAATAATAATAAAAAGAAGATCTGTCTTACTTTAAACTATAACTGCATAAAATATGTCATTTTTACCTCTCAAAATTTATTAGACAACAAAAAACAATTCCTGTCAGCCAGTTCGTCCATCACACAAGTAATGTATTGTACAACCTACAAACTACCCATTTTTTTTTAAACTAAATGCCTGTTTTGTGTTTTTAATATGTCCTGTTTCTTCTATAAATGTTTTTTAATTTTTATTCTCTTGAAATTTATTTCTAATTTAATTTCTGACACCTCAATAATTTCTTTCTGCCTAAAAAATAGACCAAGATTGAAATTTTATTTACTTGATAAATATACTTTGGATTATTTGCACAACCAAGCTATCAAAAAGGGAGCATTTATCTTATTCTACCTTGTTATAGTACTGTCTGTTTTAGATTAATAATTTCAATAAATAACACACATTTCAAAATATATCCCTTTAATAAGTATAAATCACTTTTGAATAATATAAAATCACACTTAATTTTCAACAAGCAATTTACCTTAAAATCTATATTTCTATCCTAGTTGTTAATATCACTCGTCCCTTCAAGAACTTTCCCGTTACTCGTTAATCAGTTGCAGTAAAACCGATGATCACTTGTCACCAGATTACCATAATGGATTACTAAACTATGTTTTCTCAAACATTAAATAATAATCCTTGTATCGCCACGTAAGTAAGATTATTTGATTTTTACCTTTCACTTAATTTTTTATTTCATTAATTGAAATTCACACTTAATAAAATAAATTGAACACAGATAATACTGGCATAATAAAATTGCTATATATTTTGTACCAGACAGCACCCTAATACGGGTTGTTATATGTTCAGCGTTTAGTTTAGGAAGTACCGTTGACCTGAAGATGCATAGCAAATTATAGTATGCGAAACCGCACGTTGTTGGTAGAATAAATTAATTGCGAGTAAGTTATTCTTACTTTTTTACCTAAAAAAATATTTTTTTCATCACAGTGCTACTAGAAAACCGTATTTCACATTTTTACATTAAAAAAAATGTTTAGTAAATATTTTAATGATTTTAGCAGCTTAATACTCTATTACTTTATACCATCACAATATTTGAGATAAATAATTCTACAACAGTCTCTTTTTTAACATATTTGACTAATAAGAAATAATGCTTATGACTTTTTTTGTAACATAGGTACAAATTTTTAGTCAAACGTATACAAAAAATAACCTCATTTTTATGTCGAAATCTTAGCATAAGATTAAATACAAAAGGACGGCAAACCATTTTGAAGCGTCAAGCCACTTAGGGCAGGTATTTGTATTACATTTGTCTTCAAAATTTGTTATTTGCAGAGCAGCTTTAGTGTAGTGTCTCTTCTTTCTCTTTCAGACCGTATATAAGGGTGACAAACCCTTGTTATTGTTAAACCAAACCAAACATAGATAAACCTTTACTTTAAACAAAAACGGTTAGTTTTCTTGTTTTGTTTTGATGCATAAGGGAAAGATCAGAAATTACACGAAAAGGGAAGTTATACTCATTTGTTGAAATATTTGTGTTAAAGCTAATACAGCTTTAACAAATGCTGCTTGTATTTAGCTTTAAGTTTGAATTTTTTTTACCAATTAGTTTTTTCAGAAAGACATTATTTTAATTTCAACTTCCTAAAGGTTGTCACTCCTCTTAAAAAGCATTTTATAATTAATTTTAAAATTAAAAATTGTGATGCTTTTTATGATCGATTATTCGAAATTTTATTTGAAACTTTTAGACAATACATTGTCTAGATACTTTCATTAACCTATTATTAATTAATTTAAGCTAATCCCTTTTTAGAAGTTTATAATGTGTGACGTTACTTGTAATTGGTTTTGTACGAATGCAAATCTCCCTATCCTTGACATTTCTTTATTTTTATGTATTTATTTTTTTTAGAACATCGTGTTGTTATTTTCTATAGGTTTTGTTATTTTCTCTTAGTTTTGTAAAGTTCTTTAAATATAAACGAAAAAGGATAATTCTCTACCTCAGATATGCACCGTCTTAAATATCATTTCTGGTAGTTTTCAGGAAAGAGATAAGAAGTTTCTGAAGAAAATTATTTTAAGTTTATCTATTCTTACCGTTTGCTTATTATTTACTACTACTTTTTTTTGTATATTTTATAAAATAGATAATAGATATTTTTGTTTGATTATTGTAAAACACAAGGTGGTATACATATTGGGTAAGTGAATATTATTTTTAAGAGAACAATTTTTCAAGAGGTGATGCTTATCCTCACCCTAGCATGTTCTTTTGCTCTTGGATAGTGTAGAACTAACTATACATACTACACATAAGGTGCCAACCTAATTTTACCCATCAAATACACCTATCTCCTAGTGCAGTATTTCTCAAAATTTCCTAGATCGGGGTTGACAAAAAAATTAGTTCGTGACCTACTTGTTTCATAAATCTCACTTCATTCGCCAATTTATAACATCGTCAAATCAAGGAGAAGAATTTGATGTATCTTCGAAGATTTGGTATAGTTGCTTAATTGAAAAAAAAAATGTCTTAATTTGCGCAATCAATATGCAATTACACAATTTATCCTGCGGAATTTAAATAGCAATCACCTAGACAAAAAAAGAGAGCCTGTGGAATTTTCTGAAAGTAAGATTTTTCAGAAAAAAATTAATTTATCTGTTCGCAATCACCAAACAATGTTTTCATCATCAACCACTACAAATGAAAAAGCATTCCTATGTAGGTATGGAGATGCTTGTCGCATTGCAAAACCAGTGAGCTACATACAATTGCTAAAAATCTTTTTCTACCTGCAGCTCTTGATATGGTGGAAATAATAGTAGGTGAAAAAGAAACTGCAAAAATAAAAACCATAGGTAAAAGACCAAGGTACCATAGGATAGTTATATTTAAAGACAAAGTCGCATCCACCTAGTGGTTATTAGGTTATACATGGTTATACATAGTTACCAAAAAGAGGTTTTTACAAAAATAGTACTAAAATGTAAAGAATTTTTTTTTATTGGAAATAACCCGCATCAACCATAGAAAGTTATTAGCGGTGGTAGAATATAGACTATAATAAATTATAAAGATTAATATAAACTATAAAGTTTTTACAAAGTTAATAATAATTTAGAATTTTTCTTGAAATATCACTTATACTTAATTATACAATTTCGTTTTCTTTAAAAACCTAATGATTTTGTCACAATCCGCACTGTCTAAAGCGCACTTTATATCACTTGGTAGTCCAGTAGCTTGTCTTTCCATTTGATGTATTGGACAGTCTATAACAATGTGGCCTAGAGTTATATTGGTGTCACAGGCGTAGTATAATCTAGGAGGTTCCTTCCTTAGTAGATGTTCGTGCGTCAGTATGGTATTTCCTATTCGAATACGATGTACTACAACCTGGTCCCTTTGCTTTACTAAATTTGGTGTTTTCGCTGATAGATCTGGGTTTACTTGCCGCAATTTATTATTTGGTAAGAGTTGCCATCTTCGTAAGCATAAGTTTTTTGTGTACTCATTGATGCATTTTTTCATATCTGAGTGAGAAATTTGGTTAGTTCTATCATCGGATCTCTCCATTTTCTAAGCTTCTCTGGCCATTTGATCAGCTATCTCATTTCCTGGTATCCCCACATGAGATGGTATCCACACAATATGTAGTTCTTTATGATTATTTTGTAGAGTCACAAGGTCTTTTTAATCTGTTCTAAAATCGGATGATTCTTATATATTTTCTGAATTCCCTGGATTGCACTTAAGAAATTTGTGAATATTACTGTCATATCTTCAGGTCTATTAAGAGTTTGTTGTACTTGTATATCGCAAAAAGTTAAGCAGAATATATTAAGTAGTCCTTCGGTAGTGTAAACTTGAGCACAGAATCCTCTGTGACAATGGCGGATCCTGTTTCCAATTCGGGTATTTTTGATGCATCGGTATAAACTAGTTGACAGAATGAATATTTATTTTTAATATTGTAGAAAAAGAGATGAAGGGGTATTGTCCTTAGTATAAGTTGACAGATCTGTGTTACAATATCGAATTTTTATAATCCAAGCGGGAGCATAATCAATATTGGTATGCATAATACCCGGAAATAAGAAATTGCTAATTCTTTTGCTAAATGATAATCGAAGATTAGGATTTTCATTATAATTAGAATGGTAATATGTGGAGAAAGCATAGGGGTAGGCCGGGTTGTTTGGATTAGTTGATAGCTTGCGTGCGTATTGTAAACTGAGACGTAATAGAAAGTGAAGATTCATTTGCTTTGACATGTAGAGTTTCAACTGGACTGGTTCTGTAGGCTCCTAGAGTTAGTCTTAGTGCGGTATTTTGTACAATATATATTTTTTTTAATGTTGATTCCTTAGCTGAATTACATACAATTGATCCATAATCTAATTTACTGCAGATTAAGGATTTGTAAATATTTAGTAGCTGTGTTGTGTCTGCACCCCAGTTATGATTTGCTAGTACTTAGAATATTTATGTTCTCTTAAAATGATTTTTTAAGTAATTGAATGTGTTTGTTCCAAATTAGTTTTGAATCAAAAATCATACCTAGAAATCTAAGTTCCTCAACGTTTTCTAAAACTTGATCATACAGTGTTAATTTTGGAAGATTTGAAATTAGAAAATTGCAGTCGTGTTGTTTTAGACCATTCTTGTAAGGAATTAATAGAAAGTTAAATAATTTTTGATGCCCTATTAAGATTCTTATGAGAAATATAGATTAAGAGGTCATCTGCATATAGGATTGCTTTAACAGGATTTTGGATACTGTTCTCGATATCGTTAATTGCAACTAAAAATAGTGTTGCGCTTAGTGTAGATCCTTGGGGTATGCCATTTTCTTGTGTATAGTATTTTGAAAATTCCTGATTTAATTTAACTTGGAAATTTCTGTCATCTAGAAAATTTTTGACGAAAGCTAGAAAATTTCCATCTATGCCCCAATGCTGTAATTTAACAATAACGTCATATTTCCATATATCTTTATTATATCCTTAGCTTTATTATTATTCCATATATAAGCTTTTATATTATTAAAGATGACAGCTATAACTTGTCCATTATTTGCAAATGCCTCATTAACTGCCGATTCTAGCGACACTAAATTGTCAGTTGTGCTTCTATTTTTCCTAAAGCTGCTTTGGTGATTAACTATAAGATTTTTTTGATTCTAAAAAGAATTGTAACCATCTATTTAAAATGTTCTCTAGCAATTTACATAAAAAATATGTTAAGGATATTGGTCTATAAGATTCCGGGTTTGACTTCTTTTTGTTAAGTTTCAAAAGAGGAATTATTGTAGCGGTACTCCAGGATTTAGGAAATTGTTTAGTCGAAAATAAAAAAATTGACTATATCTCAGTAGCTAACGGCTAACAATAATTAAAAACAATTTAAAATTTCATCTGGTCCAGGGCTGGAATTTTTAAGTCCTTGCAGTGCTTCTTTAAGTTCTTGTATACTTATTGCAACATTTAGCGGACTGATGGAATCTGTAATTTTGACCCCCTTTTCTAGTTTCTTTTTGTTTACGACAAATAATGGGTCATGTACGGAATCATTAAGTTTCCCTTAATGTCAAGAGAGTCAATTTTGTTGCTGTATGAAATGCCTTTTTTCCTACTAGGATTCAGGAGTATTACCGGTTATTGTGAAAACATAATTTTGCCATAATTCACGTTTACCTTTCTTAATTACGTACCTTGCGTAGGCTCTATATTTTTAAAAGCTGTTATGTTTTCCGGTGTATGATGTTTTTTTAATACATTACATGCATGCTTACTTTGTTTAAGTGTCTCTTTCCATTGTTTGTTCCAGCACGGTACTAAATGTTTACGTTTTGATTTTGCTCTTTTGCCTATAATATTTGTGGCTACCTCTGTTAACATTGAGGTAAATTTGTCTGTAACAACATTAATGTTATCTCCTATTGTTCTAAAATTAGGTAGATAGTCTTCAATATGTTGTTGGTAAGCTATCCAATTTGCATCTTTAGTTTTCCATGTTTCTGAAAAATGTATAATTGTTCTTGTGGAACTATTATTTCCTATTTTTACAGGCCAGTGGTCACTATCGTAGGTATGGGTTAATACTTTCCAGTTTAGACTAGGAGCTAGGGAAATTTCACATATAGTCAGATTAACAGCAGAATGATTGCCGATAACAGAGTTAAACCGAGTTTTTTCTCCTGTATTTAATAGTACAAAATCTGTTTTATTAAGAAATTTTTAAATTGAATGGGTGATTGGAAAAAGGATAACATTCCTGTGAACCATGTTTTTAGAAGATATAAAAAAGCTGTTTTGCGCCAAAGCCTCTAGTTTTACTAAAAACATTTTTATTGAACATTTGTATACCTGGACAAGGTACATTTAATGCCAAAGTACTAACAGTTCATGCCTATTAGGTAAGTAGTTATTGATATTTGAAAGTACAAAAATCTTATCCTTTTTCCACTCAAAATCGAAAACGTGAGTAAGACAAAATAAAACATGGCATTTATATTCTTTTTAGTCTTCTGGGTCACTGTTCTCTCTATTTGTTGTAGGATTTGTAAGTATATCATCTTAGAAGCCCATGTAGTCTTCTGGTATATAATGTATTATTTTAGAAATATCTTCGTTGTATGTTTTCGAGATGGAAAGGTTTACATTATCTTATTTCTTCATATTAAAAAGACCATAGGTTAAACCATCAATGAATTCAGTGAACAAATGACTATTTCTTTTCAATATCTTTGTCAGTCTTTTTAAAATATTGTGGCCACCAGCCTTTGAAATCCAGTATCTCGGTATTTGTTAGCCGTTTTACTTGGAACTTATTGTTCCTTTTCTTGGAATACGCAATGATTTCGTTGTATTGATCAGGAAAATTTTTTTTAAAGAGCGCTTAATAACTGAGAAGTTTCTGTCACAATGCAAAAAACTATGGCCTCGGATTGGAAAATATTGATGGATTTCTTGAAATCTACCATCCACGGTCAGTGCAGTAAACAACCTGGTTAAAGTGTGATTATGGTTTTGTCCTTCGGATGCATCACTACTAAAGACATGCAAGATTTTTACTTCTTCAGGGATATGTTCGGTAATGAAGTCCAAAACCGACGTACTGACTTCATTGGAGCCTCGCTGAGCATTTCCCTCTGTGTATGTGTAGAATTTTGCAGCATTGCCAATGCTATGGACATTAAAAACATACTATCAAAGTTTGCGTAAATAAAACATTTCTTGACACGTTTTTTACATTGCGCGGATAAATGCGCAATTCCAGTAATATGATCCTTTTTCGGCTCAACAACAATATTTTTATATAAAGGCGACAGGCGTTTTAATCGTTTTTGCGCTCGGCCGATAGAAGACACCAATATTCATAAAATGGCTATCTCACTTTAATTCTCCATATTTTTGGAATGTTATCTTTTTTCCAATCACCCATTCAATTTGTTTTCCTCTTTTGTCTGTGGAATAACATCCCCAGGAAATGTTGTGAGAGTTAAAGTCACCTAGAATAAGTCTAGGTTTTGGAATTTGCTCGATTAAATGTTTTAGGTCTTTTGCGACAAAATCCATATCTGATGGGATATAAACATTGCATACCAATAGCTAAGTTGGACACTGAACTTTAATTGCTAGGATGATCAGTTTCTGATTTTGTGGTATGAATCAAAATGTTTTAAGTATTTTTTTTTGTTTTTAAAGCTTGTTTCTTGTAGAGCTATAATTTGTGGGTTTATTTGTTTTATTAATAGTTGAAGCGTTTCGATGTGTGTAAAAAATCATTGTATATTCCACTAAATAATATCCATTTATTATTATTATTTTTTTAATTGGCGCTTTCTTGAGGAACATCTGTATTATCGGAGTTGTCATCTTTTTTAGTTTGTTCTATTTTTAACTGACGACGTATTTTCCTCTTTATTCGTGTATTTCTAGATATAATGCGTCTGTCTACGAGTTTGGGATAGATTTCTGTTAGTATTGTTAATAGTCCTGATATGTTTTTCGTGTATTCTGGCGCGATATTTTTATGGATTGGGGGAACCATGTGCATCTGCCAGAAAGCTTACTATCTCTATATAGTTTAATTCGAACCGAGTTGAAGCTTCATCAATAAATTCCTTTGCGGATTGGATAATTGATTCTGTAGAAACTATTTCTTTAGTTTTTGTATCAGATTTAGTGGCTTTTACATTTTTTGTTGATATTGCTTTTGGTTTTATAAAATGTAATTCTGTTTTTTCCACCGCTGGTGTACCAAGTGGTATCAATATTTTAGAATAAGAACGTTTCTGTATGATAATATCTGTACGTAGTTTTTGGGAGTCCATTACGTCACAAGTGTTTTTCGTTTGATTCTGAACAGAAAGATTTTTGCTTTAAGCTACCGCGTTGGAGGAAGGAATAAATTCTTTATCAGTTTGGGATGTAAGTATGGATGTATTTGACTGAATCGCCATATTGGTATATGTTAAGGCTTTATGACCAGATTGATGGTAGAGATAGCAGGTTAGTCCATCAGAAAGAAAGATTCGGTAAGATGTATTCTCGAAGTTAACGAGAATTGATTCAGGAATGAATATTGAGGGTCTTGGATTACCGCTCTCAAGAAAGACATCGGTGAAAGTAGATAGAAAGCCCTTCTCAGCACGATATTTCTCGATGATGTGATGGGGAATAGTCGGACAAACATTGGACAGTAGCCTATTGGCAGGAGTGACTAATATTTTCGCTCTAATGACATTATCTCCTAGTTTTATTCCTCCGTGATCTGTTAAAAAGGTGTTAACAACTTCTTTGCTGGAGAGGTAGATGCAGATTCTACTATTAAAAATTCTTGATGAAAATAGTACATTTTTGGGCTGTACGAGTGATCCTAATGCTGTAACGTAGTCTTTTAGTTTTAGTGTATCTACTGCTAGGATAATAATGGCTTGTTCCTTGGAAGGAAATGTAGCTGCTTTCTGTTGAGTAATTGTAGAGTAAGATGGTGTTTGTTGATCGGGTAAAATTGCAGGACCCCTGTAGTCAGAAGTATAGGCCATCGGATAAAATTGTTAAATACTTTTTATTTTAATTTTCTTGTTGCGTTTTATTATATTGTAATTGGGCCAATACGACTCTGTGTTAATTATAAAGTCTTTAGCTCATCAAAGATAAACCAAAAAACAAGTTATTGTTAAACACTTTTTAATTAAAAATCTGTATGACTGGATTGAAATTCGTAATTATGAGAGATTTTAATGAAACCGTATATATGTTGATAAAAGTACTTACGGATAATCAAATCACCACTAATAACTAAACTACTGATTATGTATCTTATAATTAATTATAATTAAAGATTTACTATAGGAAAACGATGAAAAACTTCGAGACCAAGTTTTAAGTTTACCTAATCAACTAAGTTTAGGACCGCACTCCAAGTAAACAATTTTATACAAAATAATTATATCTTTTTCATAAACTAAATATTTTTAGTTATAAGCAAGGAAAGTAGAAAAAAAAAGAATGTTTTTAATAATTTTTAAATATTTTAATTTTTTTAACAATATTCCTCAACTATTCGAGATGAAGGAGGAGTCAATTATTATTACCATAGTACACACATACAGTTTTGACATATGGAGTTAAAACATGGGCTTTTAACAACAATATAGTCCACAAACTTCAAGTTATTCAAAGAACTACAGAAAGGAGAATGCTTAACATTTACTTCAACGCTCGCAAATCCAATAAAGATATAAGAAGACGATTAAAAATAATAAAAGTGAAAGACAACTGTGAGATGAAACAAATTGTTAAATACCGACCAAGAGCGAATAAAAGAAGTACAGGCAGATATCAAACCAGATGTACTAATAAGATCAAGCGAATGGGCTGGTCATGAACGGATGCAAACATAAATGAATGGACACGACTAAGAGACGACTATATCTGACGAAGGATGGAAAAGCTGTTGATGATGATGAATATATTAGTTTTCTGCTACCTTTATCTGATTTAATATGTAGCTTAAGAAAATTTGTTACAATCTTTTGCATTACGCATTCTAATAACATTTATTTAGTCATGATCATAGGCCTGCTCAATAATTGCTGCAGTTAACATTTTATTGTGCTTTACATAATTTCGCTATAATAATTTTTGTATTTTATCTTATATTTAAGTCACTTTCATTTTGATTAATACCTTGAAACTCAAATTTGAAATATATTTTTATAAAAACTGTTAAATTGAATTACTTTGATCAAAGATTTCGTATGAATTTGATTAGCGTCATTCTAAATTGTAGAAGCCGAGTTGGAAAAATTTTGATAGTGGCTTTCGAACTTAATCCAAAAATTGGTAACGGAAATTTATGATCATAATGAAATAAGAAAAGACGATGATACACATCAATATCTATTAAATAAATTAAATAAAGCATTTATTGCTATATATTTTGTAAATAAACCAAAATGATTTTACTTAAAACTACATGTTTTAAATTTTTAAGTTTCGATTTACATACCGGAAATCGATTGATATGATTTACTTACATGCTAACTAAGTTTCTGTCGCTTACCTGAAAAAAAAATATATACTATAATTTTTTGATTTCAGAATTAATTTAATTAAAAACATTATATTAAGTTTCAATACAGTATAGAAATTTGTATCAAATAGTACTAGGTAATACATTAACATTGAAAACAAACTATTTTATTATGTAACTCTCAACTATGCTATAGCAGTCCACAGCCTGGGGTTCCATCATGCAAGTAATGGGAAATAAGGAAGGAGATAGAGAAGGGCGCCTGTCTGGATTACAGATAAAGAATAGTTAATGGTTACAGTAAAGGCAGGAGACAAGTATATCTCGTCTTGTGGATATAAAAGAAAAATCAAAAAGAGAAAACTGGCCTGTCTGGTTTAATAAAACAGTATAAGGGAAAAAAACCCCATCACAAAATTTACCTAGCCCTCCTGGAATGGAAAGTGAATCGATGTGCTTGCAACTTGTCATATGGAAAAAACTAACCACACCCTTTCTTGAGTGCAAAAAAAACCGCACCAATCAAATGGAAATCAACACTGCAAAACTATGATTTTTGGAATGTGAGAAGTTTAACAATAAATTTACGGAAATAACAAAAAACAGTAATTTCTCTAACGAATTGTCAAGCTTTATGGACAAATAAGCCACCGTAAAAAATTGATATTGCTAGGTGATAAAAATTTAAAAACTAGCAAAAACATCAGTAGCAGCCACTTATAGAAAAGAGACAATAAATCATAACAGTAAGAGAATAATAGGTTTATGCCATCAGCAAATGTTGAAAATCTGTAACGGATAGTTTCAACATAAAGACATACACCGTTTTACTTATATGCAACCAACACGTAATCTTAAGTACATTATTAACTATGCTATTATAAGGCAAGAAGCAAAATTTAAAACTTAAAATGTTAGAGGTAAAGAAAGCTCGAATGTGGACGAGACCACTGTTTCAAAAAGCTAAAATATTTTTTCCTTTTAAATATTCTGTTTCAAAAGAAAACAACAAAGATAAAATCGTATCTCTAAACCTCCCAGAGTACCATTTAAGAAGTTTTAATGATATAATACCACTAGGTTTTTATACCAGCTCAAAATTGCCAATAAACTGCAGAATGTCTCGGCAGAAAGTTTAGTTAATAAAACTCACTAAAAACTTAAACAGAAGTGTGAAGTGAGAAGTAGGATAACGAAACCGAGATTTTAAAAAGAAAAACCGTTGTGGAGTAATGGTATTAAAACACTTGTCAACGAAAATAAGTAACTTCACGAGAAATTGCTGGTGACAAATGCTTCATATGACAGACAAATGGCTCCTATAGGGCCAGAAGAGAGGTAAAAAACCAAAAAATGATAAGCAGGAAAAAGGATGCTCTAAAATAAATAACTATAAGGGAAGCACTGAAGTCAGTAAATCATGGAAAGTGAACTGTTGACAAAAGACAGGAAAAAAATTTTGACAGACAACAACCAACCAACTTTAATTGACGGCTTTACAGAAGATGATGACATATCCTCTGTAGAAGTTAAAAAGACTACCCAACAAATGAAAAGCAGAAAGGCGCCTAGATCAAGTAACATTCCGATAGAGCTAATTGGGTCAGCTCCTGAACAATTATATAAAATACTAGCAACTACATTATGTTTAAAAGAAGAAAATGTCTCCAGTGAATGAAAGCAAGCATTTAGTTCAGCAATATACAAAAAAGGCAGTAGGTCATAGTGTAGAAATTACCGAGGTACCCGTGTTTTGTGCTCGATTCGTCGTTTATACGAAAGAATGATACAAGGCGAAAAATACCTACTAAAAGACAAAAGTGATGCATTGTTCCTAGCTTGTATTTTAAATACATTACTACGTTGTTTAAAGTATACATAAATGAAACCTTAACTAACTGAAAAAGAGAATAGCAAAATAGAAATACCAATTGAAGACACGACATTGTATACTGATCACGTTTTCATAGCGGCTCATCTGCATGACGCATCCTAAATGATGCGGAAATTACAAAAACAGTTGGCTGATTATGGCCTGGAAATTAATCCAGGAAAAACAGTATATTTTTATTCCTGTAAATTCAACACAAAATACGAATTTGTGTTTTAACAAAACAAAATTATATTAACTTGTTTATTTATAATTTTTTGTTATATTATGTAAATCTGCCAACCGCTGACACCACATTGGTATTGGCTAATAGATCTTCTGTTACTGTTCGTATGATGCGATTGTGAGATGTCGAACACAGGGAGCGTCAGAGAGATTTATATTGTTGAATTCATGTGTTTGGTGGATTATTGTGTTAATGGTTTTGTAATATATTATTTGCGTTCATTTAGAAAATTAGTGATGATCGAATCAGTGTTATATTAATTGGTACACACGTACTTAAATCAAGTGTTCACACGTTTTCTGTAGATGATGAATTGCTTACATTAAAGAGAATATAAAAAACTATAACTGAAAAATAAATTGTCCCGAAAATTAGGAGAAAACTGTAATGGCACGCGAATTATAGATTTGACCATTTGACATAGAAAATATGCATATTGGTATTTTAGTAAATATTTATATATATATATATATATATATATATATATATATATATATATATATATATATATATATATATATATATATATATAAGAAAAAAGAAGTACTTGTGACTCGTTTGGAACAAATATATAACACCATTTTTTGCTCAATCTCAAAACATTGTATCTAACAATCAAAACATCTATTATCATTCACTACCTTTTATACCATCATTAACACCTAAATTAATACAAACACTAAAGGTTATTGACAATATAAAAATAGCAACAAAGAACATCAAAACTATTTCATCTTTATATTCTAAAACTAAATATCCTATAGACAAATTTGAAAAAACGAATTTAGTGTACAGCATTAGTTGTACTCAGTGTGAGGCTGAATATGTTGGTGAGACCGGAAGAAATCTTTCAAATCGCATTATTTCTCACAAAAGTGATTGCAGAATTAAAAAACCATCTTGTGCTTTGGCAGAACATGTAATCGATAAAGACCATATTATGGATTTTGATAACATTAAAATTTTATGTAGTGAAAGTAATAAATTTAAAAGGACTTTTTTGGAAATGGTTTGTATTAGCAAAAATGATAATAGTTTAAACAAAAGATCTGAAATTCAAAATTTAAGCAAAATTTATAATTATATTCTTTCTTTATGATTTATATATAAAACTTGTAAAATGTCATATTTAATTCTCCATATATCTGTCACATTCTTTCAGACATCTGTCAACGGTGAATAAATCTTCTTCTTTTTGTTACTAAACAAAAAAGAATGTTTAAACGAAATTTTACTTTTGGCAATATAATTGTCAAAAATAAAAATTTTATGTTGGCATTTATGACATTGAGGCTATTTGTAATTGGTTGCTATTTGAACTTATTTATAAATTCAATTATTTTTATATTAAAAAAATGTTTTCAAAATTAAAAAATTTTCGGAGAAACATTTATTAGATTAAAACATTTTTTTATTAAATATTTTGAAGATGTAAGCAGTGATTTTTACTTACCAAACTAATTTTTATTTGGTAAGTTAACAAAAATTGTTTTTTCTTTTTAGTTCAACCTTGTAAGTATTTTGTCTTTTTTAGCTCTTGATAATAATTGTAAACACAATTGAAAGCTCGAGAATAAAAAAATAGTTAACCAATAGCCCTATTATTGACTCCAACCCATCCAAAACAGTTATATATTTATAAATATATATATATATATATATATATATATATATATATATATATATATATATATATATATATATATATATATATATATATATATATATATATATACGAGTATATAGAAGTCAAAAAATTATAGGTTACGGAAAAAATGAAAGGGATGATGAAGTGGCAGTATAGGCGTAAAATTTGCTTTGATGTGAGAATCTGAAGATAAGCGCGGAATCGGCAAGGTTGGAGACATGGTAAAAAATAAATGACAAACAGCAATCAAAAGTTGCTCATTAAGTATGCTTGTTTAGTAGTCGCTAATTAATTGCAATTTTTTTTGTTTTTACTTTTTCACGGATATGAGAACGCGATAGATTTGTGTATAATGGCTTTAATATTAAATTTAACTAGAAATTTCGTGTAGTGTCGAGCGTTTTTTGCATTAAGTTTGCGTTTTCAGGAGATTATTGAGTGTGCGAAAATATTGCATAAAATATATTAAAAATGTATTCGAAAAAGTTCTAAAAACATAAGAATAACATAAAATAAGGATTTATTGGCTTAGTCCAAGGATCTTACAAATAATTAGGGCTACGGGCTCTAAGTGGTTGAAGAGGTTTGTAGTACGATGCGCTACAATCTTTTGTGAAATTTATACAAAAAAAAACAAATAATATTAATTTATTAAAATATTAAATAGGCGTCTAGGTAATAAAGTGATAGTATTTATTTCATTGTTCATTTAAACTGACTTTTTTAAATTTCACAATGATTTGATTTGACTGAGGCAAATCATTTCTTATAACACTTTAGAGAAAATGTACCAGAATAAACGTATTCTTGCTACACGATATTTTAATGTTTTTTAATGCTCCAGTAATAAAAAATTCTACTTCTTCCAATTTAACAACTCTCTTAAATACTTTCACAGAAAATGTTGCCGCTTTACGTGTTTTGTTTTTATTTGTTAGTTGAGCAATGAGACTTTTTGTTGAATTCGGTTAGGAAACCATGTTGGGGTTCTATTACCCAGGATCTCCACATGAAGAGCATTTGGCTGATAGTTGTGCCCCTATCGCGCATCAGAGTGCTATAGGGGGGAAAGGGATGGTCTGGAGCATTCGAGCGCGGTAGAGTGACTCCTGTTTTTACTCGAGTTAATACACCTCGCTCCAATGAATTGTTACACCCGAACGTAATTCTTAGGGGTGAACATTTCTCACAGGCTGGGTTTAATTAAATTGCTTGCTTGACTTTTTGTTGTTCATGAAAAAACTGGCCACCAAAACTCGTACAGATTTTGAATGAGAGAGTAATAGACGCTGTGATATTCCAACTTAGTTCCAACTTAGAGGCAATTGATTTCATTTCTGAGTGCATAACAGTGCATAGCTTTGGAATCTGTGCAATTTAATTCGTCAACTTTCTCTACTTCGACGGAGAAGATTTAATCATTTCCTTATCGTTTTAATTGGGCGAGGAAATCAAGGCATAAAAAGCACTAAACCTACCAAGTTTTCGCAGCAAGATAATTCGTTTTGCAACTTTTTACATTCGATTTGGGAAAGTGTCATAATTTAAGGTCGCTAAATATGAATATGATAACGACGATGGTATTTGAGCTACCTGGTGCCCAGGGTGGACCTAGTTTCCTCTGGTATATTAATTTTATTCTAAATCAGTCGATAAATATTACTAGTGGGTTTTTAAGGTCACTGAACAAGAATAGAATAATGACGATGGTACTTAAGTTACCTGGTACCCAGAATCCACGTCGTCTCCTAAAGTTTTATGTTATTTTTATTAGAAATAAGTCAAAAGTTATTACTCGGGGTTGTTGAAAACGAATATTATAACGGTCATAGTTTTCGAGCTACGCAGTGGAGGGTAAACCTGGTATCTCGGAGTTCTATGTTATTTTCATTTGAAATCAGTTAAAAGTCATTACATGCGGGTTTTTGGGGTTGTAAAAAACAAATATTATGGAATCAATTGTCTCTAAGGAATTTGTTGCCTAGACCTTGTTTCCTATTAGCCTTGATGTTATTTTCATTCTAAATCATTCGATAGTTACTCTGGAGTTTTTGAGGTGGTTGAACATGAATATTTTCTTAATAAATTACCTTAAAATAACTCATGCAACTTTATATAAAACTTTTAAAAAATATCCACAACATTATTTTAAATTTGGTGCTTTTAAGCAGTTGGCAGCATAAAGTGCTTTGTGATACACATTATAATCTCCCTTGTAGCAGTTTCCGCCTTTTACTTTCGCATGTACTCTTATACTAAACTTATTCCCTCACACGGACTAGTACACAGAATATTCTTTAAGTTACCTAATTAAAGTGCGTTTTGTCTTTTCGATCTATTTTATATTATTATGAAAATGACTGTTTTTTTCTATTCAGACAAATGTGGATGTAGAAAGAATGGCTGGGTTTGCAAATTTGCACGTAAAAATTTTGCTTTGTGAAAATTGCACTAATATACAGAACCGAAAAGAAAATCAATTATCTGATAGTGATAAAATTAGAGAAGAAATAAATTTGAATAATACGATTATTTGTTAATCATCTTTCTTAATTGGTAAAAATTTTTTTTTTCTATATATTTTAAATCTTATTTGTCACCACACTTTTATAAAACCACGCTAAGCACTAGATACTTTAGAGATTATCGCCGCCATAATATTGGTGTTCAGCAACGCCAGAAATCCCCGAGTAATGACTTTTAACTGATTTCGAATAAAAATATCATAATACTCCAGGAGACGAGGTAAACACTATGCTCCAGGTAGCTCGAGGATCATCGTTGTAGTCATAATAGTAATTAGCGATCACGACAGTCTCAAGTAACGACTTTGTAACTGATTTTGAATGAAATTGCTAAAAAACTCCAGGAAACAAGGTCCACCCTGGGCACAAGATAGCTCAAGGACCATCGTCGTTATCATATTCGTGTTCACTGACCTCTTAAACCCCGAGCAACAAAATTAAACTCATTTTTGTCGATATTTTCTTAGTTGAAATTTTTCATTTTCTTTGCACTTTAAACATGCATTTTTTTATGCACAAAATGCAGTTTTCATTTTCTAGTTTTGTTAGTCGAACAAATCAACCTAAGATAATTAACCAAGGTGGTAAGTGTCTCTTGTGTTTTCATCTTATATCTGGTCTTATTAAATTTCTTTAAGACGTGGAAGGAGATGGTAGTCTGTTCTGCCTTTTTTCCTTACGACCCACTGAAACCCTCACCTTATGCTCTAGAGTGTTAGTAAGACTAGTTTCGAAGTGAGTCGTCTTTGAGAAGCTCTCACTGCCAGATCACAGGTATACTCTAATTAAGCTGGAGGCTTTTATGCTTCACAATATTTCATATAAGAATCCACAATCTACAGACTGGGAACTATTTCGAGAAGAGCTCAGCCATAATCCCGTAGGTCTTCTGCAGTATCGAGGAAGATCTGAGGAGATAGAGATCTGGTATAACTTATCCTGAGCCCTGACATCAGCATATGAAGTTAGCTGCCTTCTTGTACCGAGGACTGCTAGTTCTGGTGAACACCTCAGGTAGAATCGCAGCGAAGGCTGACTCGAGATTTCTCAAACAAAGCCAAGGAGATTGATCGGCCTGCTCACTGGGACTCCTTTAATGAGGCTCAAAGGGAATACAAGTTTCTGATTAACTGGTCAAAGAAAAGTTCTTGAAGAGCCTACTGTGACTACTATCATGCCCTTTCCAAATATCCGAGTTTGGGGGTGGGTCAGGTGCCTCTTCCCAGTAGAAGTCTATCCTTCACTGAGAAGGAGACCCTAAGACTTTTGGACGCTTACTTTTCAGAGGGAAAGGATGATGATACTGCCCTAGCTACCATTAGGCTTCCGCGAATGGAAGATTTTCGGATGGCAAAGCAGGTAGTGTCGTATACGAAGGTATGCTGGGCTATTAGAGGTTTCGCCCACTTAAAGTCACAAAGCGAGGACGGCATTATGCCGGCTCTGCTTCAGCAGGGTCTGACCATATGCGGCCATTGTGTGGTGGCTCCGGGCTAAAGTGGCTTTAGCTAAGGCTTTGAGATCCATCAAAAATGTCTACGGCAATTTTCAGAAAATTTGTATTTCGCTGGATACAGGCTTTTCCTTCTTCTTGTAGGATCTATCCGTTTCGGATGTTGGAGACCATCATGGCAATCTGTATTTTGTAAACTGCGGCTCTGAAAAGATTTGTAGTTGTTGTGTTGAACCAGGTACGTAGATTTTTCAGCCAGGAATTTCTTCGCCATTCTGGTCCTCGATTGTCTTCTAATTTTTCTTAATGAATTAATTGTAGCAACCCATATGTTACGCTGTTCCTCATGATGTGACTTAAGTATTCAATTTTGGCTGTTTTTATTGTGGTTAATTACTATTTTTCTTTTTGCATTTTTAATAAAACGTCCTGGTTAGTGACGTGGTCGGTATAGAATATCTTCGGGATTCTACGATAAAACCACATTTCGAAAGATTCAATTTTCTTCCAGGTAGCGTCTGTAAGAGTCCAGGACTCAACGCCATACAACATTATGGATACAGGCTGAGTGGCTAATTTTATTTCGGCCAGTTGTGCGACACTTAGGTTTTTCTCGTAATAAATTTTTAATCCCCGTGGAAGGAATGGAAAGTCGACATATACCACTCATCCTAATATTTTCTGTTTTATTAAACCGTGTAGTAGTGATGGCCCTGTCTTATCTTTGGGCGCAATTATTGTACAAGGTATGTTCACATATGTAACTCGTATTCGCGATCTGAAACTAGCAGATTACATATTTTGTCAACCAAGTCCTATAGCCATGATCATAGGAACTAAATTGGTTTCTCTTTTCTTAAAGTCTGGTTGAATTGTTGGCGAACCAAATCATCCTATAGCCTTAGAAACCATTTTCGATTATGTTCTACAAAATCGATTTATCCACAGCTCTTTTAAATTTTTTCTTTATGTCTTTACATACGTCAATGGATAAAAACATAGATCTTCTTTTACAAAATTTTAAAGAGGGTAGTCAAGAACGTATCTAAATCCTTGATTTTGTCCTGGGACGATTAAGCTTGTGAGGATACTTATAAGTTGTTAACTTTCTAAAAGTCAATAGGCAGATTTTCATTACCTCTACCGTTCTAAAACATTGATGGATTCGACCGTTATTTGATGGAACTTAATTTTATATAACAAAGTGATCAAAATAACTTGAGAAAGGCAATCAGCCGAAACAGCTGTAGTGATAAGAATTTAAAATAAATTTTGTGGAAGTTTTGAAAACAAAGTTTTCAGTGTTTTATTGCTACGTTCTAAAACAAATGAAAAATGGGAAAACACCAGGAGAAGATAAAATTACTTTAGAGATGGTAAAAACGGGAGGCACTGCATTAGAAGAGGCAATGAGAGTATTACTAAGTAACTGCCTATTGGAAGGACAAATGCCAAAAGCATGGAAAAATACGGAAGTCATTCTACTCCATAAAAAAGGGGACGCCGCAAATATAGAAAACTACCGACCAATAAGCTTATTGTCACACCTTTACAAACTACTAACCCGAATAATAACAAATAGATTAACAGCTAAGCTAGATGGATAACAACCAGTGGAGCAAGCAGGCTTTCGTCAGGGTTTTAGCACTATCGATTACCTGCAAACAATCAGGACAGTTATTGAAAAAAAAAAAAAATAGAGTACAACATACCACTACTTCTGGCATTTGTCGATTATCACAAAGGATTCGAAAGTATCGAGAAATGGGCTTCCTTAACAGCATTAGACGACGCCAGAGTAGATTCAAGATATGCTGCCCTCCTTAAGAATATATACGATTATGGTACTTTTCACGTAAAAAAAGATGATGATCTGGAAACTATGAAAATAGACCTTGGCAAAGGTGTGAGACCAGGCGACACCATCTTACCCAAGTTATTTACTTTGGCATTAGAAAATGTCTTCAAAAAACTTAACTGGGCCGAAAAGGGATTAAAAATAGATTGAGTATATCTTAACCATTTGCGTTTCGTAGACAACATAGTACTAATAAGCACACATATCCATGAACTAAAATCAATGCTACAAGATTTAAATCACAAATCGAATCAAATAGGATTAAAAATGAATCTCGACAAAACAAAGATATTAAGCAACAATCTAGAAAACATCACGATAGATAACATCAATATAGAAAAGGTAGAACAATATATATATCTAGGACATGCAATTAAAAACGAAAAGGAAAATCAAACCCTAGATATTAAAAGAAGGACACAATTGTCATGGGCTACTTTTGGTAAGTTGAGCTTCATTTTAAAAGACAGAAAAATCCCAATACACTTAAAACGAAAAACCTATGACACTTGTATACTACCAGTTGTAAATTATGGATTTGAAACTCTGACAATAACAAGAAAAATGGCAGAACAATTAAGAGTAACTCAAACGGGCCATGGAGAGGGCCATGTTAAATATAAGCCTCAAAGAAAAAATTCCTAACACCGAAATACGTCTAAGAACTAAAGTAACCGACATCATAGAAAAAATAGCGACATTGAGATGGCAATGGGTAGCACATGTAGCAAGACAAGATACCAACAGATGGTCTCATAAAGTGACATTCTAGAGACCTCGAGAAACAAAAAGAAGCGTGGGAAGACCCAAAAAGAGATGGATAGACGATATAACAGCTGTAGCTGGAAAGCAGTGGATGAGAATTGCAAAAGATAGAAAAGCGTGGAAGCAATTAGAGGAGGCCTATGTAAAACAATGGATAAATGAAGGCTGAAGAAGAAGACCGTTTTAAAAACCCAATCTTCTTTTTTTACAATACTTATTTTCAAGCATATCAACTTTTTGTACGTTAAAGAATCGTTTTAGGAAAATCCCGAATCATAAAGAAAAATGTGTTGAGTTCATAACCGACTCTATTAAGTCTCAAATTACGATACTGATTCGTGAATACAATTATTTTAAATGGCCTACTTCTTATTACATTGTTAATTATGCAGTTTTAAAAAAATAAATTTTTAATTTGTCTCTTAAGAATATTTTTTACGTACCGTTAGTTCCGACGTTTCTCCTTCGCCCTTTATTGCTTTAAAAACTCTACAAGTAATAATCAGTAGCGCACCTAGAATTTGACTCTGGGGGGGTTTTGGTTGGTCACCAAATTTTTTTTTATGATGTTACCTCCATTTTGAGTCCTTAAAATGTGTAAGTAAAAGTGTCGGACTAGGGTCCTGGGGTGCGCAACTGGTAATAATTAATGCCTCACAAGCTTGTTAGGAAGTTTTGTGATTCCCTTGTATCTACTGGCACTCTGCAGTGATTTTCTGCTAGGAAAATTGCCAGCAACCATCCTAGTTTTTTCAGGTATTTGTTATCTTGTTTATTTGAAAACGAGGGACCTTCTAATATTAAGGTGCTAGGTCTAAAATAAGACTTTACGACTGACTTTTTTCCTTACTTTTAGAAAACATGTACAAAGTGGGCTATTCCTTGGAAAATATGTTGTATTTTGAACCCTCTTGGTTTTATCTGTCCATGTCTTTTAATGGCTAAATGTCTGTTACAACAATTGTGACAATCCAATGTATCTCGGGATGATGATCTTTCTATTTGTATTTTTAATTTATTACTTCTAATACTCATTTATTAATTCTAATATTCCTGACTAATTTAGTCAGATTTGTTTCGATTCCGAGATTGCTTTCACTTCTTTTAATTTTGTCCCACATAAATGGAAAACAGTTCTTGACAATCGTGCTAGACACCTACAAGATGCCATATTCTTCTTGGTATTGTGTGCCATCTAATCAAAATATCGCATATTGTGCTAGTCCTTATTTGTCATAGGCACAGTTGTTACAATTTTCACCCTGATGATGTAGTTCAGACTTTCTTTTAAAGTAAAGGTAGAACTAGCCCCTACAGTTTAATTTTTACTCCTCAAAACTTACGGAAATTTTACAGGAAAAATTAATAACACTATTATTTTAAGCACTGGTCACTCAGATAGTTATAGTTTACGTCTTAAAATTCATATCTAAACGGCAAAAGAAAACCAATCTCCTCATCAGATTTTTTTTCACTTCTTCAGAGATGGAACCGGCGTTACGATATGTTGTTAAGGAGGTACAAGCTGACGTTTTTCCCATATTCTCAAAATTCGACAGAATTCGAGCTTACTCAAACCATTTCGTAAGCTCGGACCTTTTATTGATAAGTATGGCCTTTTGAGAGTAGGATATTGATTACTATATACCGATTACCAAATATTTCTAATTTCTTGTACATAAATACGTCTCGCCATCTCAATAATGGGAAAAAGCAATAAGAGTAAAGGCAATATTTAAACGTAGGACTTTTTATTTTTTTGGTACATTTTTGTTTATTTTTATAAACGTTTAAGTATTAACTTCTATTATTATTAACTTTCAAAGAGGATCTTATACATTCTACAAAGTGAATATTTACATACATATATTATATTTCACTTTTATTTTACCGTTTTTTTTATAAAGTGAAAATGTGCATCTATTATTCATTAAACAATAAGCAGTTTTGTTTTATTAAACAAAAATCTAATAATGAGGTATTATATTCACTGAATATGTTTTGCCATTATATCCTTCTCATTAACTATCCAATCTCGATCGCATTTTCATAGGTATAGACAAAAAAAAATCCAAAATAAAATTAGTTTGGCACACGGTAGGGAAACCTATAGCGTCGGCAGATAATGCGTGAAAATAAGTTGTAAAGTAAGACAAGGCTGTATTTTGTCCTTACTAATATTTAACATCCATACAGTTACTCCACACTATACGTTATTTAATAGTACAAGGCGAGATAGATGGCAGTAGAGGGCCAGGTCGAAGACGAACGTTATAGCTTAAAAACCTGAGAGAATGGTTTAACAGATCCTATTCATCCCTTTTCCGAGCTGCCATCAACAAAAGTATTATAGGCAAGTTGATAGTCAACGCAGGATAATTGAGCAGGGCACAAGAAGAAGAAACAGAACATTTTATTGCTGTGCTTAACTCTAAACAAAAGGGAGATAAAAGGGATTATTATATTAATTCGAGGCACATGGTATGGTAGCCACAGACAACTTTTGATTTATTGTCTCTATTATTATTTATTTAAGATTTTTTTTAAATAATCCCTTTTAAACATAATAAATATTTATTAATAAAGAAACCATTGCAGTACCGTGGTCAATTAAAAATGTCAATCAAAGAATTTTACGCTAGCCCATGTAGCGGCAACATTGTGGTGACTAGAGGATAATACATCGAAAAGGGTAAGACTAAACAAACACGCAGGTGACTAACACGTAAGTTCACTTTGCCTGCGTGTTTATCGCTAATAATTCAACGACAGGCAAATATTATTTTACTACCAGATGAATCGTGATTACGGTGTTTCAACTGGTTAGGACATTATCTCAGTTGTATATTTAACTGGCACTAAATTAATCCTAGGAGTAAATATATTTCCCTTTAAAATATATGAATATTAACATATCTATATAAATTATAAAAATTTTAATTAGGTACATCGAAATTTATTTACAAAATAAATAAATTTTAAATTTTTTATTTTTCTCGTATTTTTATTTCAGCATCCTGCGACGACCTGAAGACCTTATGAATAGTTTTATTAAGACTCCCAAACCTAAATCAGATGCCAATTAGTTATTGATAACTATCGTACATATTACATTTATAATATACGTACCGTGATGCTATGTATTTTACTAAGTGCCAGAAGGTGAACTGAACTCTTAATGTGTACTCTCATATGATATATATGATTTTATAGTATACTTTCTGGATAATATTTTTAGAGAAACCCATAAAAATTTAAAAAATAATACCAAGCAATATCAAATATTTTATTGGTTTAAGCAGTTTACTGGTTACCAATGTGTCAAGCAATTTTAGTTTTGAGTTATTTGTACTGTGTGTGAAATTTAAAGCTATAATTAATTAACAAAAAATTTGTGAAAATGTTAATCTCAGCATTTGATAGATTGATAAAAAGAACTTCAAGTAACTGTCGAATCCATCACATACAAAATTTTTGGATTTATATTGTGTTTGTATATAAGTAATTTGATTATATATTTTTACAATATACATATCTGGGCTAAAAAAAGTCCATATAAGTTACTTAACACTTTTACTGCATAACTTTATTTTAGAATCATCTCCTGTGTGGCATAAACTTTTTTATATCTTACTCAATATGCAAAAAACGCCAAATGGCGTTTTTCGCGCAGACATAGGAAGAAGACGGACGTCCTATGGAAGCCTCGTAGCGAAAGTACTGTATTTATTGGAAGTACGAATACAAATACAAACTTTTGATTTAATAGGTCAGAGACACATAATTTCTAATCAACTAAAATAAGCACAGAAAGATGTGGGTGCAACAACACATCCTAGAATTTTCAGCTCCAAAACTACAAATACATTTTAATTATTTCACAATTATTTAACAATGATTTCCTAATTAAAAATCGAAACGTTAAATCAAAATAAAAAGTGTAATTTTTATAAAAATTAATTATGGTCTATATCTCATCCAAAAATATCTGCGTTTAATATGCTAAAATGAAAAAGTTTCACAACCAAAAAGAAATGTATTGAAAAATGTGGAAATCAAAAATATAGATATAAAGTACGTTTTATTATATTCATTGATTTTGAGGATCATATATAGTAGAGTTTTCGATAAAAATTAGATCTACAGTCTTATTATTCACGCTGTTTGTTGATTATTAAATTCTAATATAAAAATATCTATCTAATTCCCTTAATAGTATATATATATATATATATATATATATATATATATATATATATATATATATATATATATATATATTGTTATGATGTGTTTTTTGTTTGAATGATGAGCAATGAGTATTTTTAATAATATAATATATAGGGTTTTTATCGCGGTTCTCAAAGAATTAGCTTGTAAGTACTTTTTAAAATTATCTTTATTATAATTATTATGAAACACACATATATATCTAACCTAGCCAATGTAAATTTAAAATAAACTATCTTTAAATTGATATTCTTATAAAACTAATTAAATTCTATAGACAATGTTAAATTTAAAAAAAACTATCTTCAAAATTGAAATTGTTATAACACTAACTAAATTATATTAACAAAATTTTGTACCTTTCTTTCACTGAATGCCTAAATGAACTGTTTTCCACTATATATATTCTAATCACCACTGAATGTCTTCGTACTTCGGTTATCCTTGTTTTTGTGAAATTTCTTTTTCCAATTATCAGCTTCTACCAATTTAAGATATATTTTTCTTCACCAGCATTTATATACCACCAAGCAAACCAGCAAACACCATTTATATTTATTCTTCTTTTCAATATACCAATATCCAATTATTATAAGTTGATTTATACTAATCTCCAATCATAATATAATTTTAATTCCTTCCAATGTCCATCCAATATTCTTCTAATATACTTTTATAATCTTCAATAATTATTTGTGTATAATTATAAATGTGCATTAAATATATGCATAATTTTTAATCTTCATTTAACTCACTATATTAAACAATTGGACTATCTCCAACTAACTTTCATATTTCTTATTAAACTGCTTGACTGACTTACTAAAACTGTGAACAATTGACTTCACTAACTAATCTACTAACTTTCATAATAAACTGCTTGACTTCTGACTAAAAACTCTCTTCTTGAATCCAAATCACGGGTATTTATATCTTTTTGGATATTCTAGAACCATCTGGTAAGAGATCATGTTCCATTCGTTCTATTAACTTCTATATAGATGTTCTCGAAAAAAATATCTGTTCCATCCACCGACATAATCATTATTCCAGAATGTTCGACCGTAAACAATGGTCACACTCTGCACTCTGGAGAATTCGTTAATGTTTCATTGATAATTTTGTTGACATTTAGGCTTTTCAGATCAGAATAAACATTCAAATTAGTAACTAACACTCTAATTTAATAAAATACACATTTCAAACAATATATTATTATAACCCCACTTATATTCATATTATGATTAATTTCTATCTGTCAATTACTTACTGTATAGTTGGTTGCCTAGGCACATGGCTCACTTAAATCTATTTACAACATTAAAATACAACTTTTTACAATTATTATATGCTAATTTCTTAAAAATACCCTCAATACCCTCACATAAATAATTTTTATTAAATTCTCTAGTATATAACTTATTTAAAACAACCACATATCTAATATTATGTAGTATATAACTTATAAATTATTTTCTATAAACCCCAATCGTCACAATACCCCAAAAATAATATTTAAAATAAATAATTTACTTATTATTTTTTTAAATATTAATTTTCTCATACCTTATTAAATTTAATAAATCAAAATTTTTTTTTATTATTTAAAATGTGTTAAATACATCCCTGTTCGCTGTCTATGTCAAAGCAGAGAACAATGGATCACAGTTCGGCTATTCTATGGTCAAACTGTCATGTCAAATGGAACAATGGATGCTATATCAGAGAATAAAATATAACCTTAATTAAAATATAATGGATATTGTGTTCTGTTTATTTATAGACAAAATCTAGGAATTATTTCCATTCAAAATAACTTTCATCAATATAAATTGGTAAGTTTTTCCACTTTATTATATTAGAAAGACATTTTTATAGCAATTATAGTATCAATTTTGTGTCTAACCCCAAATTATGATTTTTAGGGTACAAAATAATTTCCATATGTATCAGACAATAAATATGATGTCAAGTTGATTCAAAATAATGAAATCTACCATCTATTTAACAAATCAAGTCTATTGAATAAAATGGATATATCAGTAAGCTGGTAGTGTTAAGTTTATAACCTAGATATATCA
This sequence comes from Diabrotica undecimpunctata, assembly GCF_040954645.1. NCBI lineage: Eukaryota > Metazoa > Arthropoda > Insecta > Coleoptera > Chrysomelidae > Diabrotica > Diabrotica undecimpunctata. The sequence continues at coordinate 80,001,673 of NC_092808.1, read as the reverse complement.
TTACTTCTTTTTGAAAAAATGTACATTTTTCTTGATTTATTTTTAGTCCAACTTTGTCTAATCTATTTATTATAATTTTTAGGTGTTTCTCATGATCTTCAACCGTTTTAGAAAAAATTAATATATCATCAATGTAGTGAATTACAAAATGTTCATATTGATCCAAAATATCATGAAGACATCTACATAGAACACTGCAAGATGATTGAAGTCCAACTGGTACTACTTTGAATTGATATACTACTCTATCTATCTGAAATCCTGTATACTGTCTACTTTTTCTTTGTAGAGGTATTAACCAAAAACTATGCTGTAAATCGATTTTAGTGAAAAATGACATTCCTGTAATTCTTCCTAATATTCCATCTATACTCATTGGTGCTTCAAATTGCTTTTCAGTAATCTTGTTAATATTCCTTGCATCCAAACATAACCTGATTTCACCTGATCTTTTTCGTACTACTACTATGGGATTTATAAAACGTGTGTCTGCTTTCTCAATGATTCCATCTTCTAACCTATTATTAATTGTTTTGTTTACTTCTTCCCTGTATTTATATGGTATTGGGTATGATTTTGTTTTAAAATCTTTTTCTTCTTTAACTTTTATATTATGGATATAATTTTGTGCAATTCTATTTTCTTTATTGACAAGTCCCTTGTGTTGCTGCAATATGGAAACGACTATTGATTTATATTCTTCAGGGCAATTTAAAACTTTCATTATATCTTCTTCTTTACAAATAAAATTATTCTTCATTATGTACTCATTATTCCTTGCTTCCAATTTTACGCACTCCGCCTCGTAGGCATCCATCTGCTTAAAATTTCCATTCCTTAAATATTCACTACAATAATTATTCTTTACATTCTTTTGGGACATTTCCCTATCATCAAAATACATTTCTTCTTCATAAACATCATTATTTTCTTTTAATAATATCCTATCAACTCTTATTCCTTCTTCCACCTCATCTTTCTGCATAAATTTAATTATTTGCCCTTCCAAAGTTACCATTTTTTCTTCAAAATCTATCTTTACTTTCTTCTTTTCCAATTCATCATTTCCCATTAATATATCAACACATAAATCCTTGACAATAAATCCTTGCATATTAATTTCTTTATTAAGAATATTAATTTTAAAATTGGCTAGTTTATCAATTTCACCCAACTTCTTATTATTTGCACCAACAATTTTAATTTTTGGAATCTTTATTATATCTGATAGTTTTAATGTATTAAAAATAAAATTCTCCGAGACTAAAGTACTTTCTGAACCAGTATCTATCATAATTTTAATCATTTTATTTTTTGCCAAAGCATTTATATAAATTAAATTAATAGATTCAATAATTTTATCTTCATCTAGAGAAATAAATTCAGAAGGTTTTTCATAATAGCAATGGCCTAACTTGTAATTCAGAAAGTTTACTGCACAAAATTTTGATTATTAGAATTGTCAGATTGTATCTGACCACTTGGATCTGATGTCCTATGTCTTTCCCTACTATGACTTCTACTCACATTTTCTTGCCTTGTACTATTTCGTTCCCTGTCTTCGCAGCTTCTATTCCTTCGAACACAATTTACCTGTCTGTTATAGTTAGGTCGCTCTGTATTTCTTCTATTGTTAAAATCTTGTCTATTATTATTAGTACTGTTATTAAAATGTTGTTTATTATAATTACTGTTATTATTATTAAAATTTTGTAAATTATTACCATATCTATAATTATTGTTATATGATTGTCTATATTGTTGATTATCATTTTTATTATATTGAAAGTTATTATTGTTTTTTCTGTTGTTATTATTACTTGTCATATTGCCTCTTTGTATTCTTTGAATAAAATTAATAAAACTATCTATTGTTTGAATATTTTGTACAGTTACGGTTTGCACAACATCAGCATCAAAATGTCTAGATACATTTAAGACTGTTTCATCCTCTCTAAGTGGTGGTTCTAAATATTTTGCAACTGTTATCAATTTCAATGCATAATCTACCATATTTGATTTTAAATTTTGATTATACTTTCCAAAATATAGAATTTCTCTAAACTTGGCTTGCTCTAATTCACCCCAATAATAATTTAAAAATTTATTTTCAAATGTTTGAAAATTATCTAAATCATTCTCAATACTAGCAAACCAAGTTGCTGCATTGTCATTTAATGTCACTCTAATATAATCTTTAATATCATTAATATTATTCACAAATCTTAATTTATGTTTTAAACTATTTATGTATACTCTAGGATGCAAATTTTTTATATTACCAGAGAATTTAATCCCAGTCTCATTTGTTAAATTTAAGTAAGGTCTCCCTATGTCTCTCATTTGTGAAATATCATCTATTCTCTGTTCCACATTTCTTATTTGATTACTATTTATTTGGATATTTTGTTGTATATCGTCTAATTTTTCTTCTGTGTTTCTCCTGTCTTCGTTAATTTTTACTTCTAAGTTACATTTCTGTAACTCTATTTTCTGTTCTATATCCATCTTATTATCTTGAATAATCCTCTTTACTTCTGTCCTCTCATTTTCTATCCTTTTCTTGTAGTCATTCCGTATAATTTTTATTTCATTTGCTACTTTTTTCTCTGCAGCTTCAAGTTTTTTATCCATTTGTTTTTCTATTTGTTTTACAATTTTTTTATTATTATCTTCTATTTTCTTTTCTAATTTTCTATAATTCTCTTCTAATTTCTGTTCTATTTTTTTCATGTCTTCTTTGACTTGTTTTGAATTCTCTTCCAATTTTTTTATGTCTTCTTTGATTTCTTGTGAATTCTGTTCCATTTTGTGTTCTATTTTTTTCATATTCTCTTCCATTGTCTTGTTCATCTGCATCATTAATGACATCAAAGCTGCCATATTGACATTTTCCTCTCTTTCTGGATTCATTTCTGCAGTATCTTGTGGAACTTGAACTAAACTCTCCTCTTGTATAGGTTGTGTTTCTACTTCCACATCTTCTTCATTATTTTTGCTTCTTGTACCTTTCTTTCCTTGAGACATTTTGAGACTTTACTTGTTCAAATATAATTAAAATTAAAATCTATACTTTTTCTTTCTACTAATAATTAATTTAATTATATGAGAGCACTTATCTTCCCAAACTAATTCTTTTAAATAGAGAGCCACCGCGTTGGGTGCCAAATTGTTATGATGTGTTTTTTGTTTGAATGATGAGCAATGAGTATTTTTAATAATATAATATATAGGGTTTTTATCGCGGTTCTCAAAGAATTAGCTTGTAAGTACTTTTTAAAATTATCTTTATTATAATTATTATGAAACACACATATATATCTAACCTAGCCAATGTAAATTTAAAATAAACTATCTTTAAATTGATATTCTTATAAAACTAATTAAATTCTATAGACAATGTTAAATTTAAAAAAAACTATCTTCAAAATTGAAATTGTTATAACACTAACTAAATTATATTAACAAAATTTTGTACCTTTCTTTCACTGAATGCCTAAATGAACTGTTTTCCACTATATATATTCTAATCACCACTGAATGTCTTCGTACTTCGGTTATCCTTGTTTTTGTGAAATTTCTTTTTCCAATTATCAGCTTCTACCAATTTAAGATATATTTTTCTTCACCAGCATTTATATACCATCAAGCAAACCAGCAAACACCATTTATATTTATTCTTCTTTTCAATATACCAATATCCAATTATTATAAGTTGATTTATACTAATCTCCAATCATAATATAATTTTAATTCCTTCCAATGTCCATCCAATATTCTTCTAATATACTTTTATAATCTTCAATAATTATTTGTGTATAATTATAAATGTGCATTAAATATATGCATAATTTTTAATCTTCATTTAACTCACTATATTAAACAATTGGACTATCTCCAACTAACTTTCATATTTCTTATTAAACTGCTTGACTGACTTACTAAAACTGTGAACAATTGACTTCACTAACTAATCTACTAACTTTCATAATAAACTGCTTGACTTCTGACTAAAAACTCTCTTCTTGAATCCAAATCACGGGTATTTATATCTTGGATATTCTAGAACCATCTGGTAAGAGATCATGTTCCATTCGTTCTATTAACTTCTATATAGATGTTCTCGAACAAAATATCTGTTCCATCCACCGACATAATCATTATTCCAGAATGTTCGACCGTAAACAATGGTCACACTCTGCACTCTGGAGAATTCGTTAATGTTTCATTGATAATTTTGTTGACATTTAGGCTTTTCAGATCAGAATAAACATTCAAATTAGTAACTAACACTCTAATTTAATAAAATACACATTTCAAACAATATATTATTATAACCCCACTTATATTCATATTATGATTAATTTCTATCTGTCAATTACTTACTGTATAGTTGGTTGCCTAGGCACATGGCTCACTTAAATCTATTTACAACATTAAAATACAACTTTTTACAATTATTATATGCTAATTTCTTAAAAATACCCTCACATAAATAATTTTTATTAAATTCTCTAGTATATAACTTATTTAAAACAACCACATATCTAATATTATGTAGTATATAACTTATAAATTATTTTCTATAAACCCCAATCGTCACAATATATATATATATATATATATATATATATATATATATATATATATATTATATATATATATATATATATATATATAATAATAATAATTTTTTAATTCTAATTTCATCGTATTTGATAAAATAATTACAACGATGATTTAGTATATCCTCAAGAAGCGAATAAATTTTGCGAAAGCTAGGTAAAAAAACAAAAAGTTTTACAACCTCAAAATAAAACTTTAATTTTATTTTGAGTTTTAGTTTACATAACGTGCCAGTCAATAATACCTACTTTATATATACAGTGTGTCCGTAAAGTATGGAATAAATTCGATATTTCCTAAACGAAAAGCCTTTTAAAAATATCTAAAACACATCGATTTTAAAATTTAATGTTCTATATTTTACACTAAAATTTCATTATACAAGGTGATACACATTGATGACGTCATCGGCTCCTTTTTGAAATGTAACCCTGTTTTATAGGATATTTTTAGATCGATAAAAATGAGTGCTTCCAAAAAAGTATAATACTTGGGGTCTAACGGATATAATTTGAAAGATATGCGCTTAAAAAATTAATTTTTATTAGTTTATACTATTAATAAGTTATAAATTAATTATAATAAATAACTTCAAAGTAACCCAGTAATTAATACATGACTTAATCTTAAATGTTTGATTTGTAGTCCTTGTTGTATTTGATAGTAACCCAAACGTTGTACAAATTCTTGTAGAACCTTGTTTATGCTTTCTTGGGAAATATTGCTTATTTCTTTACTAATTTTTGTTTTTAAGTCTCCAATATTTGCAGGTTTTGTTTTATAAACAACATTCTTTAAGTGATCCCACATAAAATAATTCAAAGGATTGAGGTCTGGCGACCTCGATGGCCATTCAATATGTCCACGTCTTCCAATCCACCTGTTCAGAAAAATTTCGTTTAATTACCTTTGAACATATAACGCATAATGCGAAAGCACACCGTCCTGTTAAAACCATAAACTTTTAATAAAACATCTAAGTATAATTGTACTGACTAATAAATTAACTAAAGTAGGTACGAGATACCCACTTAAAAACTGAAGGTATGCTGGTCCGTTTAAATTACATACGAAAAAAAAAAGGGGGTCCAATGATTTTATTTCTTACAATGCCAGTCCATACGTTTACCTTTTGCGGGTACTGTATATGATGTTCCCGCATTAAGTTAGAGTTTTCTTTTGCCCAGTATCTACAATTCTGACGGTTGATCTCGACATTTAATTTCAATGTAGCCTCATCAGAAAATATATTTCTGATGAGTATATACTTCTGACTTAATATCATAATATTTTGAACCAAGAGAGGATTTCGATGGCTGTTATCCATCAATATTTCGCAAAATTGTAATCTTTTATCTAGATCATCCTCGTTTAATTCTTGTACAAATGTGCATTTTACTTACTTTACTTACTTTTACGTACTTTGTATACCGTTGTTTTGCAAACATCTAGATCGCTACTAACCTTACTAACAGAAGTGTGCACATCTTCTTCAAAAGCAAGTAGAACATCTAATCATCATCATCATTCAATCTTCGCTTATCCACTGCTGGACATAGATCTCCCTCATAATTTTCCATCTATTTCGATCTTGTGCCTCTTGCATCCAATTCCTATGACAACGTTTTAGATCGTCAGTCCAACGTGTTGGTGGACGACCTCTACTTCGGTAGGCATCATCTCTTGGTCTCCATTCCAGTATCCGCTTTGTCCATCTATTGTCTGTCATTCGAGCCACGTGACCTGCCCAGTTCCATTTTAGTGTTGCTACTCTCTCTACTGCATCAGCCACTCCTGTTCTTTGTCGTAGCTGGCGATTTGGGATCTTGTCTCGTAGTGAAACGCCCAACATAGCACGCTCCATCGCCCTTTGACACACACGGATCTTTTGAACTGTTCTCCTTGTCATGGTCAACGTTTCGGCACCGTAAGTTAACACTGGCAAAACACACTGATTAAACGTTTTTCTTTTAAGGCATATTGGTATATCAGACGATTTGAAAATATGGTTCAGCTTGCCGAAAGCTGCCCAAGTCAGTCTTATACGACGGAGAAGCTCAACGGTTTGGTTATCTTTTCCTATGCGAATCTCATGACCTAGGTATTTATAGGCCATTACCTGGCCTATGGATCTTGTTCCTACGCATATATCTTCGCTGACTACAAGATTTGTCATCATCTGGGTTTTAGATATATTTATTTTCAATCCCCCTTCTAGCGAGGAAAGGTAGAGCTGATTTAAAAGTTCTTTGGCCTCATCTATCCTATCAGCTATTAGTACAATATCATCTGCAAACCTTAGATGGCTAAGCTTTTCTCCGTTTATGTTTATGCCCTTGTCGGTCAGTTTTGCGCTTTTACATATATATTCCAAAAGCGTAGTGAACAGTTTCGGCGATATGGTGTCCCCCTGGCGTACTCCACGTTGTATCGGGAATTTCTGTGTTTGCCGATCACCCACTCTAACACTGGCTGTTGCGTTTTGGTATATATGTTTAATTATATTTATATCTTCTTCTTATGGTGCCGTGCACCTATAGTGCGTTGGCGAATTATCTTAAGGTCAGACGTCTGTCTTTTGCGGCATGCAAAAGTTCGCCAGTGTTAGCTACGCCTGTCCAGTTCTTTATATTTCGCAGCCACGACATTTGTTTGCGACCTACTCCTCTCTTGCCCTCAATCTTTCCTTGGATAATTAGTTGAGGGATTGCGTATTTTTCCCCTCTCAGGATGTGGCCCACGTATCCAATCTTTCGTGCCTTGATCAAGTACTATCGGTATATTTATATACCGATAGTCAATTCGGCATTCTCTCAAGGCTTTCAACATTTTTTGTTGATTTACGGTGTCAAATGCCTTTTCATAGTCGACAAATATTAAAGCTAGTGGTTTGTTATATTCAGTCCATTTTTCTATAAGATTTTTTATTACCAGTAGGTGATCGTTTGTTCCATAGCCTTTTCTTAAACCCGCCTGTTCTATGGGCTGATAAAATTCCAATTTATTTTCTAGTCGTTTCGTAATTATTTTTGTAAATAGTTTATAAATATGTGAAAGTAGACTTATGGGCCTGTAATTCCTGAGGTCGGTAGCATCCCCTTTTTTATGAAGTATGATAATTTCTGCGTTATACCACTGGGTTGGTGTTATTGCTTCCTGCAAACATCTAGTGAATAGTTTGGCAAGGACCTGCCATAATCTTTTTCCAGCCACCTTCAAGGCATCTGCCACTATTTCATCGCCTCCGGGGGACTTATTGTTTTTCATTTCTTGCACTGACCTTCGAACTTCATTGGGTGTTACGTTCGGTAAAATTTCAGATCCCTGATTGATTATCTTTGGTAATGATCCACTCCGGTTACATTGCTGTTCTTTGTATAGTTGTCTAGAACATCTAATGTTGTAACATAATTTACAGAGGGACAACCTGATTTGCGTGCATTTTCAACCGTACCAGCTTCTCGAAATTTCTTTGCAATCCTACTTACTGTTGACTGGGTGATGGGTATTTCTGGATATTTATCATTAAATAAACTACACACTTCCATCTGAGTTCGCGATTTGTCTCCATACCCAATCATCATGAGTATTTCAATTCTTTCCTTTACAATGAAATTCATTTCTACTTTAAATTAATTCTAACCAATATTACAAAACACTTACGAATTAATATAATTATTGTACTACTTAATTGTTGAACATTACTAAAAATAATTACAGTTTACCAAAAACTAGAAGTAGGCTACTTTTTTGCAATTGATAATAAATAATTTATTTTTTAAGCGCATATCTTTCAAATTACATCCATTAGATACGAGTATTATACTTTTTTGAAATCAGCTCATTTTTATCGATCTAAAAATGTCCTAAAATACAGGGTGTTACATTTAAAAAAAGAGCCGATGGCGTCATCACTGTAATGTATATCACCTTGTATAATGAAATTTTATTGTAAAATGTAGAAAATTAAATTTAAAAATCGACTTGTAGATTTTTTTAAAAAGGCTTTTCATTTAGGAAATATCGAATTTATTCCATACTTCACGCACACGCTATATATATACATATATATATATATATATATATATATATATATATATATATATATATATATATATATATATATATACATATATATATATATATATAATATTAAGTTGTTTATCGATAATTTCATATCAGTTCGGTGAACTTCCATCTTTAGAATCTGTTCTAGTTTTTATTATTTGATGTTATTTCAAATATTTGAAACTAAACCTAACCTTAACTAAATCATTATAACATTTAAAAAATAAATATTTTACTTGTATCTAAATGTTGCATATTTCTGTAATTTATTTTCATTATTTGTATGTACAGTTTTTCTGAACCTTATACAAAGTCAACAGTGCTTCAAAAGTATTGCGAGGAACGCGAGCATCTAAATTTTCGTTTACTCTACTGCATCGTGTTTGTATAAGAGCTACTTCGAGTGAAATATAGCAAAAAACGGAAATTTAAAAAACAAAATTATTTTTGTATTTTATTTAAAATATGAAAGATTGAAATGGAACATAAAATTTTTAAACAAGCTTTACGCAGGATTTGTATGGGGTAAATTTAAAGAACCTATTAAACTTAATTCTGAAAGATTACAGAGTTTGTGTTGACGGCAGTTGTTTTTATGTTTCATATAAAAATTCTCAGTTAATTTTCTTTACCAAATAGTGACATTTTGTTAAAATATTAATATTATCATATGTATTAACATAATATGTTGTTAAATTAAATTATAATAACACCTTACTATTTTTTTAAATAGGTAATCTTTTTTGAAAACCATTTTCGTTTTTTTAGAGTATATTTTGATATTTGCCCACCTAGGATTTCAATCACAAAGAAACAAAATAAACAAAATTTAAACGTAGACATACTTTTCTTATATAAAGTATTTCGTAGCATTATAAAGGGCTGTAATAAGCAACAAAGTGTAATTTTTTGGAACACAAATATGTTCCAAAGATGTACCAAAGCCATTTGAGATTGTCGACGAAGGAAACAGATACATATTAATACAAAAATGTAAATTAAGTAAATTCATAAACGGATATGTAATTAAGAAAACAGAAGCTTAAATAGTTGTCAAATCATTGGTATAAAATCTTTATTTTGAGACACGTAGTACTCAAAAATAATGACAGACCAAGACGCAGAGGATATTTAAGGGTACATGCTCAGTGTTGCAATTAGAGCAACTAAACTTCTCAGCGTATCACCAAGAGAAAACTTGAGTTTTAGAAAATACTCATAAACATTTTGAACACGTATCCTAAGATTCAGTACATGAGTACAATATTTCTATTTTTTATTTAATATTTGGGTACACTCAGCGAAAGTTACACATGCACACAGTTCGAATTATTGTTTGAAAAACCTGTAGACTGAAGACAAATGTACAAAACTAGATAGAACCCTTGTACAACTTCGACTATCTCATGGAAGTGAAATACAGATTACAGGTAGCCACAAAAGAATCAAGAGAAACGTTAACATAGTCAAAATATAGCAGAAAAAAATCATATGACATCAAAATAAGAAACATAATTTATAAACCAGGAAACAAGGTACTCATTAAAAACAAGTCAATTTCAAAACTCAAAACTTCGTATTCGAATCCATATTCCGTTTTTGAAAATAAAGTACCTTGCATTATTATAGAAAAAGTATTATTAAGTTAAAAAAGAAAATATAGAATATAGAAGTATTAGGGACGAAAAACAATATTATTTTAGTTACCATTACTAATGTAAGTTTTTTTTTGTAGATCATATGTTATATTTTTTTATATGTATAGCATAATTGTTCATCGTAAATTAATTGTATATACAGATGTGGAAAGATAAACAAACAAAAGAAATATGACGCAAGATGAAAGGAAATTGTTATTAAAATACCCTGTCATCCCTTCGTTTGGGAGAAGTTGTGACGTTTAAATGTACCTGTCCCTTATCAAGAACTAGAAAATAAACATAATTCCCTTGTTATAAAATAATTGTTGGTGTAAATTATATATTAATATATTACGACACAAACCTATAAACCACTTACGACACAAACACGGTTACAAGCTTACCTAATCGCTTAGAACAATATTTGAAAACCAGAATTTACGATCAGTGTATCCTCCCTATACTCACGTATGGTTCACAGAGATGGGCACTCACCAAGTTTCATATGGATAAAATAGAAAAAGCACAAAGAGAGATGGAAAGATCATTGCTCGGGGTGAGACTTGTATACAAAAAAACAAACAAATGGATTAGAAGCAAAACCAAAGTAAAAAACGTAGGAGCATGCTCCCAATTAAAATGGAGCTTCACAGGACACAATGCCTGACTAAAGGATAAAAGATGGAACCACGACATATAACAATGGAGACCATGGTAGGGAAAGAGTAGCTGAGGAAGACCACAAATAAGATGGGATGATGATATTAAGAAAATCGGAGAACACAAGTGGAAGCAAGTGGCGCAAAATAGAAAATACTGGATTGATTTGGGGAGGCATATGTCTCAAAAGTTGGATTACTTAAGGTTGAAAAAGAAATGTTTTATTGTTTCTATATTCAAAAACTGAAATAATTCTAATCTTTGCACGCCAAAACTACACAAGAGGCAGCTGCGAGAAGTACATCGTGTTCGTCGGAACTAGTGAAGTGTACTGGGCTATAAAATTGTTATTACTGCTTGCAATCCCAATAAGGACTTTCAACACAAAAGTTATCAACATGTTATTAGAGACATGTTGCCAACAAGTTTCGGTACAAAGTTATTAAGTCAAAACCGGTCTTAAGGGAGCAGCAATAGTGTTATTACAGGTGTGTATGAGACCAATAACTTTCATATAAAAGTAGGATTGGATTCGGGCTTGGTGCTTTGTCTTTATTTATTCTTATTAGTGTTAAGCCAGATAACAGCAAAACTGCAGGTACTTAATATTTTCCCGAGCTTAATGTATGATGACAATGTAGTCATAGTAAGAAATACTATACTGAAAGAGATTAAGAACAAAAACTGAACATACTTTTGTGGAGAAAGGTTTAAAATTTAATAGAAAAATAGCAGAGTATTTGAAAAGTTCATTTAAAGAAAAAGTTACTATAAATGAAATGATGACTTTGGGTTGTGAAATCATTGTAAAAAGTAATAGTTTAAAGTACCAATCGGTACTACAGAATAATGAAGAGATATATGAAAGTGCGCGCAATATAATTATTTTGAAAGTGATGAAGTAAAGAAAAGCAAGTGGTCTTATTTGTGAACAAAAGATTAAACTTAAACTAAAACAAAAATTCTATTAAAATGTTATAACCACATGAGACTAAGCATTTCTTCTTCTTCTGGTTCCTATCCGTTTCGGATGTTTTCGGATGAAATCATATTGGCAATCATGACCTTGCTCGCTGCGGCTCGAAACAGCTCCGTTGAGGTTTTCTTAAACCATGTTCTTAAATTACGCAGCCATGATATTCTCCTTCTACCGGGTCCTCGCTTACCTTTGACTTTACCTTGCAATATAGACTGCAGCAGGGAGTAACGTTGCTGATTTCTCATAACGTGGGACACGTTATGAGACTAAGCATAATATACGAAATTAAATGTTGGTTAATTCAAAAGAACAAGAAACAACAAATGCAACCAGAATTAAGAACCGGTATATTCAGGACTATTGGTTTGGTTTCAGGTCACAAAGGCTACTTGGCTAATGGTAAGACTGACAAATTGTTTCGAGAAGGCATTTGTGCGCTATTAATTGACCCATAGCCTTGCTTTAAGCATGCAAACACACTTAAAATACCATTCAGTGATAAATGGGAAGAAAGGTCTTAAGTTGATAAATAAATGCACAAGGACAAAGACGGTCTCAAGAGGTCATTAAGGGACATTCAACCAAATTCAGAGCCGATTTACTGACCCACAATCAAAAGACTACTCGTATAAATGTGGTAGTGGGGCTGATGACTGGACACTGTAGGCTTAATAAGTATTTAAGTCGTATGGGATTAACGAAAGGTATTTTTTGTCGGTTTTGTCTAGACTAAGAGGAAACACCTCTGCACATCTGAACTATTCACAAGAAAAACCAAAAGCATCAACACATACTAAAGAACCCTTTTTAAAACTGTGGATACTCATTTAAAAATAGGGCTGGATGGGGAACTTGGCATCAAAAACGGCACAAGGCAGCAAAACCATTAGATCTGTAAAGGCCTAGTTGCAATCTGTAGAATCTGTAAGTATATATACATATATATATATATATATATATATATATATGTATATATATATATACATTATATATATATATATATATATATATATATATATACATATATATACATATATATATACATATATATATATATATATATATATATATATATATATATATATATATATATATATATATATATATATATATATATATGGTGACCAAATTTAAACTTTTTACCTTTTACTTATTAATTTAAAAACACTATCTTTTTCACTCCTTATGAAAGTAAAATAAATATTGCATTTTATTTCTGTTCAAATTCGAATATTTTGCCACACATGTTTCAAAGTATTCAACTCTCATCATGAATATTTGTGGAACTTCAAACTAAAATGAAATGCAGTCTTTTATTGGGTTGTTATAGTAAAAATAACTGCCTGAGTACCTACACTAGAAGCTACATCTATACAAAACAACAAAAAGTCGGGAGACCTGTCTTCGATAGCGAATTAGGTGAACCGCAAATTCAAAGCTTCCAACTAAAGACAACTGAACGATGCTAGGAATAAACTCTTACTCCAACATTACTTTACAACCCTGCTTGAAAAAATTCAAAAATGGACTATTATGCAGTAAAAACCGGTTGCTAATTACAAAAGCTCTTATTATATGATCAGATTTCGGAGAACGATTTTACAAATTTATTAATATTTTAAAAATGCATTTGACAGTGCAATATCTCTAGCCAAATCTCTCTCTCTCTCTCTCTCACTATATATATATATATATATATATATATATATATATATATATATGTATATATATATATATATATATACATATAATATATAATATATCTAATTTGAGTTTATTTTAAAAAATATTATTCTTTTTTATCCCTTTTTAAGGTTGTAACATAGTTTACTAATGGATTGCTTCAACGATTGCGAACGAAACATTGCTGTTTCGATAAGCGTTTGAGATGAAAAAGGTCCCTAACCGTAATTGATAGTAGTGTGGTCACTGTCATTGTATTACAATGAACATAAGTTCTGTTGTAGCGACAAAAATTGTGGCGCCAATAGAAGATGGATACGGTCAACACAAAACTGCGAGAAACGTTGGTATAAGTGTCTGATATTAACGAGAGACTTTTATTTGGTAGAGAGTCAGTTATGGCATGAAGAGGAAGATCGATTGACGCTTGCACAGAGTTGGTCTTTCTCAAAAATAGGACATTGGCTGTGTATAGACTCCTGACACAGGTTCTACAAGACCATGTTTTACCATTTATTAATATTTGTGGAGACGATGCAACATTTTTGCCTGATAATGCATGGCGCCACATTGCTCGGATAGTTACTGAGTATGTTGATGAGGGTCAAATCACACGATTTGTTTGTTCTGCTCGCAGTCCATATATCAAACCCATAGAACATGTTTGGAGTGACATGAAGAGATGTTTACGAAGCTACGAAGTCATGTGCCGGCCGCTTAAATTCAAGAGAGCTTCGTGACATATAGGTGTAAGAATGGAACTATCTTCCGCAGAATGTGATCCAAAATCTAATCTAAAGCATACCTCGTCAATTGCAAGCTGTTATCACTACTAGAGGAGCAAATACTGGCTACTAAAGCTCTTAAATTTTTTCTTGTTTAAACAAAAAGCACATCAGATTAATATTGTCCCTTTTCAATATTTATATATATTTTGAGAAAAACGTTGTTTTCCTTAAGCAATCAGTTAGTAAATAGTTAAATGGAACAATAATTTCTAAAATACATTACAGGGTGACCCTCTAATTTTATGCTCGACAGTATATATATATATATATATATATATATATATATATATATATATATATATATATATATATATATATATATATATACATATATATATATATATATATATATATATATATATATATATATATATCTGTCTTCTTCTTCTTAAAGTGCCTATCCGTTCCAAATGTTGGCGATCATCACGGCTATCTTTACTTTGTTTATTGCAGCGCGGAACAGATTCAGTGGTAATCGTGTTATACTACTTTCGTAAATTTTGAAGCCAGGAAATGCGTCTTCTTCCCCCTGTCCTCTCTTACCATTTACTTTCCCTTGGAGAAACAGCTGGAGAAGGCCGTAACGTTCTTGATTTCTCATTACATGTCCTAGATATTCCAACTTTTTAGTTTTGACGGTCATGAGAATTTCACATTCTTTCCCCATTTTACGCAGGACCTCCACATTAGTAACTCTGTCAACCCAGGATATACGTAAGATGCGCCTATAACACCACATTTCGAAAGCTTCGAACCGATTCATAGATGCAACAGTCAGTGTCCATGCTTCCATTCCGTAGAGCAAAACTGTGAATATGTAGCAGTTCAATAGACGGCATTTTGTTTTTAATGATATGTCTTGACTGTTGAAAATAGTTCTCATTGTAACGAATGCTGCTTTTGCTTTTATTATTCGCTGTTTAATTTCTGTTGAGTGGTTCCATTGGCTATTTAAATTGGTGCCTAGATATGTATATTGCTCGACTCTTTCGATATTCTGTTGGTTGATTGTAAGTTGAGCGTTTAGTATTGGTTTTTTACTAATTGTCATAAATTTGGTTTTCTTTATGTTAAGAGCTAGTCCGTATCTTTTGCTGACTTCTGTTATGCGATTTGTTAATATCTGTCAGTCATTCAGATTATCGGCAAAAACTATAGTGTCATCTGCATATCTAATGTTATTTAACCATTCACCGTTTATTAGTATTCCTTTCGCACAACCGTCTAAAGCTTCCTTAAATACCCATTCAGAATAAATATTGAACAACAATGGAGACAAAATACAGCCCTGTCGTACTCCACGTTCTATTGCAATTTTATCAGTTAACTGGTCTTCTATTTTGATTTTGGCCGTTTGATTGTAGTAAATGTTTCTGATAATTCTAAGATCTTTGTTGTCAATTCCAATTTCTTGCATTAGAGTCATTAATTTGTCATGTTTTACTCTGTCAAATGCCTTCTGGTAATCTATAAAGCATACGTATATGTCACAATTCACATCCCTGCATCTCTGAAATAGCACCTGTACAGCAAAAAGGGCCTCCCGTGTTCCCAGAGCATCACGAAATCCGAATTGTGTTCTTGTTAGTTGTTCCTCACATTTTGTATATATTCTTTTGTGGATGACCTTTAGAAATGTTTTAAGTAAATGGCTCATAAGGCTTATAATTCTATAGTCTTCGCACTTTCTCGCATTGGATTTTTTTGGAAGATTTATAAAACTTGACACTAACCACTCTTGGGTTGGGGATATATATATATATATATATATATATATATATATATATATATATATATATATATATATATATTTATATATATATATATATATATATATATATATATATATATATATAATGTCAAATTTATGTCCTGTTTTTAAGATGTGATTCACTTAATTAAATGTTTACTCGTATAGTTGTAAGTAGTAAAATATTTACTATCGTAACACATAATATATTTTCAGTTTTCTTCTGACGTCACTTAATCGTAAGGAAATATTGAGACTCACCAAAATAGAGTTTTATATACTACTGACCGAATTTCTGATATTATAAACCGCTATATAATACAGTACGGCCGAAAATGATTTGAAAAAACATTACGGCTGCAGCCGCATTTCGCATTGTACTTGCCACCGTTTTCTATTTTTTCATATTTCCTCTTGGATAGCTTTATCTATCTCTCGTTGTTGCTTTTATTTTACTGATCTGTGTTAATTTTTATCAGATTCTCAATTAATAGCTTTTTTGACCATGTATCTTCCGCTTACATCTTTACGTGCCGATACCAAATTAAATGCCTTATTTCTATTCTGTCTCATGTTGAATGAATCCCATTTGTGCGTCTTCAAGTTTCTTCATTCGGTACTTGTTCTATTCTGGACACTGGGTCAGCTTTTCTGATAAAATCTGTGTCTATAATTTTCCCTTGTTTTTTGTATTTAACTGATTTTTGCCAACTATCGAATCCATAAGATTAATCCTACTACTGCTTTATTGATAATACTGTTTTATATACCAAAATAGGGACTTGAGCGGTGTATTTCGGTCCTTGCTGTTA
This sequence comes from Diabrotica undecimpunctata, assembly GCF_040954645.1. Taxonomy (NCBI): domain Eukaryota; kingdom Metazoa; phylum Arthropoda; class Insecta; order Coleoptera; family Chrysomelidae; genus Diabrotica; species Diabrotica undecimpunctata. The sequence goes on along the minus strand of NC_092808.1, from coordinate 79,984,667 downwards.
GTGCTCTATGTCTCTTCAACATGTACTTACTAAATTATTATTATGCTGCGTAAATATCTATATTCTTTGCACTTTTCTACACGTCTTATCTGCAGGTCTAGTTCTTTTTGTTCTTCTCCTATTCCCAAATACTCTGTTTTTTGTAGGTTTAAATTTAAACCCCAAAGTTTATACTCTTTTTTAAGCTTTAATCATCATCATTATCCAGCCTCAAGAGTACACTGCTGAAGATAGGCATCTTCCTCATGTTTCCAACTCCGTCTATCTTGCGCCGCTCTCATCCAGTTTTTATTGAGTCTTCTTAAATCGTCAGTCCATCTTGTAGGTGGTCGACCGACGCTTCTCTTGTCTTCCCTTGGCCTCCATTCCAATAACCTCTTTGTCCATCGTCCATCTGTTATTCTGGCTATGTGTTCTGTCCATCTATTAAAGCTATTAAGCTATTAAGCTTTAATAGCATGTAATAAATGTTCTTGTCAATGAGTTTCTAATAGTACAATATAAATTGGCCGAACATCTCATTATTTTACTAAGGTTAGCTTTTGTGAAAACATTAAATAGCCTCTTCAACGGCACAGTATAGTAAGCTTTTTCCATATCTATAAATACAAGATGACGACTTAGATACATTTCAAGCTTTATGTTTTCTTATTATCTGTTGATGAGGAAAAATATTATCCACGTTCGATCTTCTTACTCGAAAACAATTTTGTTTGTCGTTAATTATTCAACATACATTTTCCATACACATTAAACTTTAATCATGATCAAAACTGCAGTTTAGTAAAACAAATTTAATTTATTATTTTATCAAATCTAAGTTTTCGCTTTCACATTTTGTATAAAGATAATAAATAAATAAACAAATAAATACTAATAATTTATAATACCCCTACATACTTCGTGTTAAACTGAAAAATATAAGTAATTCATAGACTAATTTCTTAGTATACAAAACAATTGAATTTACAACGGCACATTGAATAAAATTTTATAACACCAAATTCCGTTTTTATTGATCTACGAACAGAGAAAATTGAAAGATAAAGTCAAAGTATGTAAAAAAGCAGCCTGAATTACTCATTTCTCTGGCCGACTTAGCCATATTTTCCACTGACACTAACAGTGTTATCGCTTAATATATGCGTCGCTCCGAGAGCACATAACCGAGGTGGCACCATGACGCTTCGTGTTAGCTCCCATCCTCTTATTATCTCTCTTTTTATGCGATTTCAGTTTCATTCGTAACACGGATTTCCATTTGCAGATAAAAATCAAATACGACCATGCCGCCTCATAAAGGAAGGAGAGCAGATTATAAGGTATACCAACATGAACAACACGAAGTACTCAAGGGTCCAGCATCCCATAATTTCATTTGGCTAATGAAGCCAAGCTGGTAAATACATTATTATATGCAAATGACGTTCCGCTAAGCTGAATAATTTCGACTTCATCTACGAAGGTTGTTGGCTGGCTCGCTCGCATCTCTAATATTGCTTCCGGTGCATCTAATCGAGCTAAGTAATTTAAAGAAAGTACACGCTACTTGTAGATATTGGATTAGAATTTAGTTAGAGACTCTGATCGTATCTTATTAGGTAAATTTTCGTGCTGCTTGATAATGGCTCAGATGAGTTTTCTAGGATTTTCGATAGCTAAAATACAAAACTTAACAAATAATGTTAAAGTGTTCCATTTAACACTATCATTATAGTTATAGTTAAGTTATATTATTTTTACCAATTTTTTTAAACCGCTGAGTTTCTATCTATTATAGTTTTAACAAAGCTGTATAAGATAAATATATTGTTGTGAATTTATTAAAAGGTTCAATATTTATAACACTTACGGATTTAATTTATTTCTTTATTTATATTAACTTATCTGACAATAATTTATTATATTCGTACGTAACAAATTCGCGAGCGCGGGTGTTGAGAATTAACTGGCCCTCCATATAAAAATGTTGTATTTATATACGAAATCCTGATATACTAGAACAGCATCGAAAGATCGCATTGTCTTGCATCGAAAAATCGAGAAGCATCTAGTTTTGGAGGATTCACCATAATTTGAACCTAGATCCTTCGCCAAATTTCTACAACAAAACAGAATTATTAGTCATCATATATTTAGGTCAGTATATATTTATCGTAACATTGCCCCCCTCTTAAAAGATGGTTCCTCCTGGAACCTTGTCGGGACTGGAACCGGAACTGTATGCTGGTATCGGCAACTGGACCCTCTTTTACAACTACCAGTTGTATAAAAATGACAAGGGACGGTTTTCTCTCCGCACAAGGTACTTAGCGGATTACAACAGACTAACACCTGGACTTCGGTGTCTTTGAAGATCTCCTCCACCATATTTCGGATAACCCTCCAATCTAATTGGCGGCACTCCAACTTTGGCATGGCTAACATGCACGTCGGACTCTAGTACGTGCTCTCTCAATTGAAGTAAGGCTTCCCATACATCTCGGTAGGTAGGTTGGTCACGGGCAGTGTCTTTTGTTACCAGGTAGAAAAGGTAACGTGATGCATCTTGGAGTTTCAAGGTTTTACCGGGAGCTGGCACCTGGCATTGCAGTTCTGCAACTCGACCAAACTTCCTTCGAAAGACGGATGCCAACCCTGGTGCGTCTTTGATACTGGCCGGGATGGTAAGGGCCAGCGAGTAGTCATCGGGGAGCGCGAGTAGATCTTGCTTTTCTTCAGTGGTAACACCATGTCTTGCTTTACCGGTACCTCCATAGGCACCCATGAATTCCTCAAACGTGAGGTTAAACACATCTTGGACTTGGTTTACTTCCACTTCTTCATCTACGTCGTGGTCACCTTCGAAAGATGCCAACCGGTTATGGTGTACTATCATCGGCTTTCCCCTCGGAATCTTGCTTATTCGGTAGATGACATCGTTGATCTTCTCCATGATGAGGTATGGACCTTCCCAAAACTGCTGCAATTTGGGAGAACAACCTTTTCGCTTCTTGGGATTATACAGCCATACTTTGTCGTTCTTCTTAAAGCAACCCTTTTCGGCTTGTGTATCGTACCGTTTCTTCATTCGGTCGCTAGCGATCTGAAGGTGGGAACGGACCAACTCATGTACATCGTCCATTCTTCTTCGTAATTCGATCACATAATCTTCACCTGCTACATCTACTCCAGGTCGACACCCAAATTCTAGATCACAGGGTAGTCGCATTTCGCGTCCGAATAGGACTCTGGCTGGTGTCTGGCCCGTTGATTCGTTAACAGCAGATCTGTAGGCCATTGTGAAGAACGAAAGGTATTGGTCCCAGTCTCGCTGATGATCGGACACCATCTTTGTCAAATACTTGCCAACTGTCCTATTCATTCGTTCTACCATACCATCCGATTGCGGATGATACGCGGTAGTTCTTGTTTTCTTCATGCCTAGTCTATCACATATTCCTTGGAATAGATCACTTTCGAAGTTCCTGCCTTGGTCACTATGGATCTCCAAAGGCACTCCAAATCGGCTGATATATTCTTGGATCAACTTATCTGCAACGGTGGCGGCCTTCTGGTCTGGAAGTGCGTAAATCTCGACCCACTTAGTGAAGTAATCCATTACTACCAACATGTACTTGCCCCCATTTTCACTTTCTGGAAATGGCCCTGCAATGTCCAAAGCTATTATTTCAAACGGGCTTCCAACATTATATTGTCTCATAGGAGCTCTCCTTTTCCGGTGAGGCCCGTTACTCGTAGCACAAATAGTACATTTCTTACACCAGTCTTTTACGTCGTCGGAACTGTTCATCCAATAAAACCGTTCCCGAATTCGCTGAAGGGTTTTCCTTACACCAAAATGCCCTCCCGATGGACTGTCGTGTAACTGACGAAGTACTTCGGCTATTCTGCTCTTTGGGATCACCAACTGTCTTCTCTTCTCTGAACCGTCATCATTTTCCAGGACTCGTTTAAGCAAGCCATCTTCGATGATAAATGAGTCCCACTGGGCCCAATACGTCTTAACTACTGAGCATAGGTTTGATATTTCCTGCCAAGGTGGTCGACGGTTTTCCTCTTTCCATTTTCGGATTTTCTGTATAACTGGATCTCTCTCTTGTTCTTCCCTTATCTTAGTAGGCGTCCAGTCGTCGTTGACAATCGTCGTTCTTAGCACTGCTGCTTCCTTGGATTCCGTTTTGTTGCAGTGGGGACACTCTGCTGGGCATGGCCGTCTGGAAAGAGAATCAGCGTTTCTGTGGCTAACTCCGGCTCGGTGCTCAATCTTAAAATCGTATTCTTGGAGTCGTTCGATCCACCTGGCTATCTGACCCTCTGGATTCTTAAACTGCATCAACCACTTAAGGGCGGCATGGTCGGTTCGGATTAAAAACTTCCTTCCATAGAGGTATTGATAGAAGTGCTCTACTGATTTCACTACTGCCAGAAGTTCTCTTCTCGTGACGCAATAATTCCGCTCAGGTTTTGAAAGAACTTTACTAAAATATCCGAGGACTCGTTCCTGTCCTCCTTGAATCTGAGACAGCACTCCTCCAATTCCCACATTACTTGCATCCGTATCTAAGATGAACTCTCCTTCTGGCAGTGGATACCCCAAAATTGGTGCTGTTATTAAATGCTTTTTCAACGTTTCAAAGGCATTTTGGCAGTCTATATCCCAGCGGTATTCTCTTGATTCCTCTGTAAGTCGCGTTAATGGCTTAGCGATATCTGCAAACTTCTTAATAAACCTCCGGTAGTAAGTACATAGTCCAAGAAAACTTCTCACTTGATGTTTGTCAGTTGGTTTTGGCCATTCCTTAATGGAATCGATTTTTCCCTTATCCACGGCCACTCCTTCTTTACTGACTATATGACCCAGATAATTGACTTTACCTTGAAATAGCTGGCACTTCTTGGGGTTTAGCATCAATTGGGCAGCTTTAAGTCGATTAAAAACGTTTTCTAAATTCCTCAAATGATCTTCGAATGTCTCCCCCAAGACGATTATGTCATCTAAATAAACCAGGCATGTTTTCCAAGATAACCCTCTCAACACATTTTCCATAAGCCTCTCAAATGTCGCAGGAGCATTACAGAGTCCAAATGGCATAACGTTGAATTGCCACAATCCAGATCCTGTGGTGAAGGCTGTCTTTTCTTTATCTACTGGGTCCATTTCTACCTGCCAGTATCCAGACTTCAAATCCAAAGTAGAAAACAATTTACTTCCAGCCAATGTGTCCAATGTGTCATCGATCCGAGGCAGAGGATAACTATCTTTCTTGGTAACGTTGTTCAGCAAACGGTAATCCACACAGAACCTCGTCGTTCCGTCTTTCTTTTTAATTAGGACCACCGGAGAGACCCATGGGCTCGTAGAAGGTTCTATCACCCCGTCTTTCTTCATTTCCTGAACAATCGTTTCAGCTTCCTCTCTTTTCGCCTGTGGTAATCGTCGAGCTGTTTGACGAATTGGCTTAGCATTACCAGTATCAATTTTATGCTTAACAACCGTAGTTCTTCCCGTCTTTCCTCCTTTCGGTACGAAAATATCACGATACTGCCGAAGAAATTCCCTTAATTTCCTTTTCTCCATCTGATTTAGAGACTGTCCTGCAACTGCAACCATTTGGTCGAATTTATCGTTGGAATTATCAGATGTTGTCGCCTGACGGATTATGGATGTCACAGGTACACAAGTTCCTACTTTTGTCTCTTTCTTTATGGTCACTGGGTAGTCGTTGACATTGATAAGTCTCACAGGAATTTCCTTAGCCGAAGTCACCAATTCCTTTCCAATTATGATTCCACGGCCAACCTCATCGTCGTGGTTCCAAGGCTCCATCATAACAGGTCTCCCTTCGTCCACAAATCCCTGTAGCCGCGCTACTATGATCGTTTCGCTTCTCGCAGGCACGACTGTATCTTCTGTAATGGCTGCTTGCACAGTGTTATCATTATGTGGATGGAGAAATACCTCCTCGTTGCCAACTTTGATTACCTTATTCTTAAAATCCAATTGGAATCCATGCATATTCATTACGTCCATTCCTAATATAACATCCTCTTCGATGTCAGCAACTATAACAGTATGGACGAACTTTTCTGCTCCAATTCCCAATTGTACCTGGATTTCTCCATGAATGTTGGCATTTTCACCTGTAGCGGTCCGAAGTCGCAACCTCGTTGGTAACAGTTTCTTTCGGCTGTTTATAACTGTCGGGCGTATAATGGTTCTGGTCGCTCCGGTATCCACCAACAACGTATGCTTTTTACCATTTATGTCTCCATCTACATATACACTATCTTCACGACATTTCAAAGAAGCTATTAGTATGAGAGGGTCTTTGGAAGAGTTCCGGGTCGAAGCTGCCTCCCTAAGGTTGACTCGTTCTGGTTTTCCTGATGGTGAGTTTCTTGATTTTATGGTCTTCTTTTTCTTGCATGTCATGCTTTTCATCATGTTAACGAGCTGGTCAAGTTTATCTTCATCTCCTTCCTCTTCTACAGTCCTAACTTTACTGTACCCACCAGAGGCCTGCGTAGCTGACTCGTATTCGAGGGCGGCGGATAAGACATCAACCAGCGTCTTGTGACGAGCTAATCGTAGTGTTCTCTGCATTTCATGATCACGAAGACCATCAATAAACGTTTGAACGGCCAATTTTTCCATCATGTCTTCGGGAGCTGTTGGATAAGCATATCGTACTAGTCTGGCAATATCTACCTCATATTCTTGAAGAGCCTCATCTTTCTTCTGTCTACGATTTTTAAGCTGCGACTGATATACATGCTCCAAATGTTCGTGGCCATATCGCATATTTAACCTCTTCTTCAGTTGTTCGAAATCATCGGTCTCCTCTACTGCTATGGTCTGAAGCACATCTAAGGCATCTCCTCGAAGAGCGATAGTCAGGTTTACCGCCTTTTCTTTTTCAGACCATCCATTTGCTCTTGCGGCTGATTCGAACTGTTTCATGTAGTTGTTCCATGATGATTTTCCGTCGAAAGTTGGGACTTTAACATGAATAGAACCTCCACTTCCTTCAAATTTCGGCCGTGTCTCCAACTTACATTTCGTCTCGTCTTCTTTTATCTCCACTGTAATTGGATTGTTTCCTCTCTCTGCTGTCCCGGTTTCCTCCATCTTCTTTTCCATCTCTTTCCATATCTTTTCTTCGAAGGCCAACATATCGGCAGCAACTTGGTTTTTTAACGAAGATATTCTATCGTCCAGGGCAGACATCTCAGAAGTGACAGTAGAGATTTCCGAAGAGATGTTAGCAGAGACTTTGCTTTCCAGAGAAGAAATCTCGTTAGAAACTTTGCTTTCTAAAGAAGCGATGTCGCCGGATACTTTGTTCTCCAATGATGCGATGTCGCCGGAAACTTTGGCTACATCACCAGAAACTTTGGCTACATCACCAGAAACTTTGGCTACATCAGAAGAAACTTTCGAAATATCGTCAGAAACTTTGTTCTCCAATTTCGAAATCGACGAGATGACAGCATCATGTTTGTCTTCAAATATATAAGTCTCTGGATCTAGTCCTTCTTCTAGCAAAGCGTTCTTTAGTCGTTGGACTAACTCAGCCTTTTTTCCGGTGGAAGATAATTCTCTGTCTTCAAGATGTCTTCTTAAATTAGTCACTGTCAGCTCATAAATCGTAGCCATTTTCACAATTTATTTTATATTCACTTGTATTATTATTATAAGTCTAATTTATGTTCGATCTCACTCTGACACCATTTGTTGTGAATTTATTAAAAGGTTCAATATTTATAACACTTACGGATTTAATTTATTTCTTTATTTATATTAACTTATCTGACAATAATTTATTATATTCGTACGTAACAAATTCGCGAGCGCGGGTGTTGAGAATTAACTGGCCCTCCATATAAAAATGTTGTATTTATATACGAAATCCTGATATACTAGAACAGCATCGAAAGATCGCATTGTCTTGCATCGAAAAATCGAGAAGCATCTAGTTTTGGAGGATTCACCATAATTTGAACCTAGATCCTTCGCCAAATTTCTACAACAAAACAGAATTATTAGTCATCATATATTTAGGCCAGTATATATTTATCGTAACAATATTTTAATATTAATTTAATACATACAAAATACACTTTGTGTATATTAGACTCTATATTTGATATTGTAAATTTGTATTAAGTGTACCAGCATTTAGAATAGACACGTGTTCAATGTATATTAAGACTCATAATGTGGCCAATTCTTAAGCGATGGCTAATTCGTTTTTACTTTTGGTAATGGAATAAAAGTGTGGATACATAGGACTTGGTATTACTGAGACTAGATTGTAACTGTGTAACATGTTGTAACTGTTGCAACAGTTTGTCGTAACTGCTCTGGTCTGATGATAAGTTTTTTATACTCAGAATTTGGCTACGTGTATTTTCTGGTAATTTTGTTATATCTTGTAGCTTTTATACAATATATTATATTTACTGGTTATAAGCCACAGTTTTACTTTAAAATAAGTTTATTTTTACGTTTCCATTTCCAGTTCGAAATATATATATATTATATATATATATATATATATATATATATATATATATATATATATATATATATATATATATATATATATATATATATATTGTTGTGATTTGCTTATAATTGTAAATCTACTTATATAGAATGAAATGTAATAAATTTATCTTTATCAAACAAATCAAAAGCAAAAAAATATCTCAGGGCTGAAAATAATTTTTATATATATTTTTTTTAATTAAAACGTGGCTTCAAAGTATCTTCTGCTAGTTCCATTTAAGAAAGATCAACAAAAAGAAAAAAGAAATACTAGACAATCAATTCTGATATTATAACAATTATTCTTTATTTTAAAATATATCCAATTAATTGAAAATTCCGTTGAGTATAAATCTTACACCATACACTATAAATAGAATAAAAAAAAAATATAATCAATCATCCATCAAATCACACATCCCTTAATAATCAATAAAATTTAACTACACATATTTCTAAATCAAATATCTCTTAACATAAAAATTTTAGAAATAATTATTGGTTCGTTTGCTTGGATTGTGCCCTGACCAGATCGCAATTTACTTCCCGGATCCTATCAATTTCCCTGCTTGCTATTCCACCTACTGTTTCTTTTGATAATAAAAGAAAAAGACAAACAGTATGTGAAAATGTCGTGATGTCTTTACCACAAGCTCCAAACTCGAAGATAAACAAACTGCTTCCTCTCAGACACAACGAAAATATATCTGTTTGTACTTACAGTAATGTCTCTATTTCTACTGGCATTCGTCTCTGCTTACCACAATGGCTGCTTAATTTTCCACACGAAACACTAAACACTACTTCTTATAAATTCTCAATTACAATATCTTTAGAAAACCACCAAAAATTAATATTTTTTCAGGAGCATCTCAAAATTATATATATATATATATATATATATATATATATATATATATATATATATATATATACATCTATAAATATATATATATATATATATATATATATATATATATATATATATATATATTGTAATGATGTTTTGTTTGTGTATAGTTTTATGAGCAATGAGTGTTTTTACATAACATATATATATATATATATATATAGGGTTTTTATCGCGGTTCTCAAAGAATTAGTTTGTAAGCACTTTTTGAAATTATCTTTATTATAATTATTATGAAACACACATATATATGTCTAATATAGAAAATGTAAATTTAAAACAAACTATCTTTAAATTGTAATTCTTAGGACACTAATTAAATTATTAAATTGTAATTCTTATGACACTAAATTAAATTATATTAACAAAATTTAATACCTTTTTGTCACTGAATGCCTAAATGAAACTGTTTTCCAAAATAAAGATTTTAATCACCACTCAATGTCTGCGTTATCAGCCTCGGGTATCCTTCTTTTTGTAAACTTGCATTGCCAAATACACCACAATGTTTTAATTATCAGCTTCCACCATTTCAAAACATTTTTCTTATTACTAGCATTTATAAATCGGTAAATATTCTTCCTTTTTTAATTGCTTTTTTCGTTTATCCTTCTTTCTAATAATCTTTTTTTCTCTTCCAATCTCCAATCACCATATATATAAAACAATTTTTTAATCTTCAATTAATACTCTCTTCCAATCTCCAATCACCATATACATAATATAATTTTTAATCTTCAATTAATACACTCTTAATTATATTTCTTAATCTCCATCTAATATACTGAATCACTGATAACTGAGTATCTTGACTGAACGACTATATTGAACATACTGACTATTTTGAATCCAAATCACATGGTATTTATATCATTTTAATGTTCACGAATATTCTTGAAAGAAAATATATTCGAATCCTTCTATTTCATAGACATTACAATGTTCGCGAAGATTCTACTGCGAACAAAGGTTAAATTCGTTCTATTCACATCTTATTCTAGAGTTCTAGATAATTCTTTACTTATTCTATCTAGAATTTTATGGAAATTTAGATCAGAATATAAACTTGTATATAAATTACATCCTAAATTAATAAATAACCCTATTTTTTAATCCTTAATTATTTATAAAAGTTCCTACAACCAAACGCACTCCAGTGTATATTTGGTTGCCTACAAAGATGGTGCACTCAAATATATTTACAATATCATAATTATTAAAAGAACCAAATACATTGCAAATTAAACCAGTTTTAAACTTATTATTATGTTAATTTCTTAAGAATGCCCTCATATAAATACTTTCTATAATATTCTCTAGTATATAACATAAATTATTTCTTTAAACACTACCTTTGTTTCTCTTTTATTTAATATTATCCCAATATATATCTATATTATATATATATATATATATATATATATATATATATATATATATATATATATATATATATATATACGTATATACAGATAAAATACATATATAGATATAAAATATAAGGAATGTTAAATCACAATGAGGAATCGTCTTTTTTGTGATTGATTTAACCCTAATAACCCTGACGTTCTATATGTAGGACGCTAATTTCAATAATTTTTTTGAACACGGCCCTGTTTAAATTTATTTTGGTAACGCCGTCTACCACAAAATGTTACTCAAGGACAAATCGTCCCATTGTTGTTTAGTTTGTTCCTATCGCTTGAAACGTCTACTTGTGGTGCGGTTGTAAAAAACGTAAAATATGGCTGAGCATGGAATCAGATTTGCAAGGTAAGAAATGAATATTAAACTTTTGATAAAATATACTTTTTTATGATGTTCTTTGTATATAAGTGTTCATTTTTCCAAATCGTGAAATAATTTTATCCAAAATGTTTGCCAGGTGGTGATAAATTTGACCGTCCTACATGTAGGATGTCAGGATTATGTACTATTATGGCATGAAAATTATAATTTTGAGTAAATATTGTAATCATTGGATTTCTTTGTTTATTTTACTTAGTATTTAGCCCAAAAGAATTTGTTGATAGTGTTATGAACATACTGCTTTTATTGTTTCAGGGGTTTTTCTTTACATGAGGCCTTGGAGATGTTAGAAGAAGATGAATTTCCTCATTCTCAAGCTAATATAGTTCTCTTACCTCCGGAAGATGCCGCTGAAACAGATGAGGATTCTGGTGATGAAGAAAACGTGTCTCCGGATAATTTGCCTTCAAATATGTTGAGAACAGTAGCTGAAATCCATGTACCTCGTTCGGTTGACTCAGACTCGGATGATGATATTCCATTATCAAATTCTGTTAAATCTGAGAAAGTTTTGAAAATTCCACGGCAATACCACTGGTCTGAAGTAGCAACCACCTCAGAGGAAGCAGAAATACTTGATTGGTCAAAGGATAATGATCTCAATATTGATACAGAAGATACTCCCATAGACTGGTTCATGAAGTTGTTCGATGAAGAAATTTTTGATTTACTGGTTGTCGAATCCAATAGATATGCAAGTATGAAAAATAAGAAAAATAAGCCTATATGTATCGAAGAAATCAAAGCATTCGTAGGAATTCTTATTCTTAGTGGTTATGCTCAATACCCAAGGAAGAAGATGTATTGGGAAAAGGATAGAGACGTCTGTAATTCCTTAGTTTCTGGGGCACTTGCTAGGGATAGGTTTGATTTTATAATGAGCGTTCTGCATATAGCCGATAATAATAATTTGGATCATTCTGATAAATTCAGTAAAGTTAGACCTCTCTTTAGGTTACTAAATTAAAATTTTTTAAAGCATGCAGTTTTAGAAGAGAACCACAGTGTTGATGAAGCCATGGTTCCTTATTTCGGGCGTCATGGCTGTAAACAGTTTATAAAGGGTAAACCGATAAGATGGGGATATAAACTTTGGGTTGGATGTAACAAAAATGGGTACGTAACGTGGTTTGAGCCATACCAGGGAGCATCAACACACGTATCGCCTAAATACAAGGATTTTGGTGTCGGTGTAGGTGTGATACTCAGTTATGTTGACATTCTTAGATCAAAGTGGGAGCTGAAAAAATTTCATTTATTTTTTGATAATTTTTTTAGTACAATGCCTTTATTTGAAATGCTGACAGAAAAAAATATCAGAGGAACAGGAACCATAAGAAGTAACAGAATACCAAAAAATCCGCTGAAATCGGCAAAGGAGTTACAAAAAGACAAAAGAGGTTCGTACGATGCTAAGTTTGACGGTAATAAGAAATTGACAATTGTCAGCTGGCACGATAATAGTGTTGTATCGCTCTGCTCGAACGCAGTTGGTACGAATCCTATTCATTAAGTAAAGCGATATTCGCGACAAGAAAAAAAAAACGATACTTGTTCCTCAACCATTTATGGTAAAATTATATAATCGAAATATGGGCGGCGTAGATCGATGCGATCAAAACGTAAGTTTATATAGAACTGGTATTAGAGGAAAAATGTGGTACTTCTGTTTGTTTACTCACTGTATCGATTTGGCTATACAGAATGCTTGGCAACTACATCGAAGCAATCAGGGCACTTTGGATCAATTAGCTTTTCGACGACGCATTGCAACTTCACTTCTTCAGCTTTATACAAAAGCGACTTCATCTTCTTGTGGACGGCCAAGTCGAAGAGAAAATGCCGATTCCCGTTTCGATGGAATGCATCATTATGTGATTGATCAAGAAAAACAAACTAGATGTCGCTACTGCCATAAAAAAACAACTACAAGATGTCAAAAATGTGATGTTGGTATCCATGTACGCTGCTTTGTGAGTTACCACATAAATGGTAGTGCTTGATCCTGACGTCCTAGATGTAGGACGCTAATTTTTTTTTGTGTACATTGTGATTTTTTGCAATATTATTACAGTAATGTATTCAAGTGTTCCAAATAAAACATATTAATAACAAAAAATTGCAGTTTTAATACTATTTCTTATGTCAGGATTATCTGGGTTAACATTCCTTAAAGCCTGTTAAGACCATAAAGTCATTCCCAAATTTCTACAATTAAACCACCATACTTCTTATTCTTCGATCTTCCAAATTTTTAGAAAGGCGTTTGCGTTTCTCTGTGAAGCGATTCATTCCACTAGACTAAAGCTAGATGTCACAAATATCAATATTTTTAATATCGGGTCATCTATTCATTCTTTCGATGTACATCCTATATTATGGGACAGTTTTCACCGTATCAACAAACAGATAGACCTAGTGCATTTAATTGCAAAACACAATTAAATGCGCTAATTTGCTCACAACGTTAAAACTAACTATAGTGGTTTATATCTTTTAGAATATTTAGAATAAAAATAGAATAAGTGTGATACTTTTTCTTAATATGCCGATTCAGTATTGGATATTACCATAATATGCGCGTATTTATATTGGTCTTAGTACGCGTAAATTCTCTCGCAAATTGGAGACATATTATAATTTAAACAGAAGATTTGGCCAATTTTTATTCCACGCTTCTTTGGATCTTAACGTAGTCAAAAGTTAAAAAGATATTTGTATTTTGTATTTCTTGTACTTAATATAGTCTGTGTTTTCCTTTTTGTATTTTACAATTTTTTTTCTTATTTTATATAGAATGATTTATCATTATCATCTTCCATTTATTATTTTAAGATCCACATTGATATTACGAGACGTATGCCAAATTTAAAATGCAAAATATATCTGGAACTTAAATTAGAATAAGCCAGCGCATCTGGTAACAGATCAAAATTTATGGAACGGTGTCACTCATTCAATTATTTTCTCCTGAAAGTAATTTGGGGGTAATTAAACTGTAAAAACTTAAACAATCCTTTTTGTATAAGTTATATACACTCTGCTAATTTAATTTGTTTTCGTGTAATATCCATTTTTATGTCATAATTGCGGTGGTTAAATATTTGTTGGTTTTTTTTATCTGGTACATTGAAAAATTAGTCGTTATGCTTTATTTTCAATGTTTTAGTTTTAGGAATTTTGATAAAATTCTTTTATAACGTAGCTATACGTACATGGATATCTTCTTATTTTTCTTCATCTTCCTATTCATAAACAATTCTGCTTGTTCATTGGCAGGAGGTTTATCACTCTATCTTTTGCGCGGTCATCCGATAATTCTTCTACCGGTTGGTGACATCTCTTGCTATTTTGACGACACGGGTCTCCTCCATTCTGCTTATGTGGTTATTTCATTTCTCTTTTCTATTTAGTGTCCACTCATTTATACACTGTACGTTACATTTTCTTCTAATCTCTTCACTTTTCTTTCGATCTCTCAGCGTATTTCCTGTAATTCTTCTCAGTACTCACATCTCTGCCGTTTCCAGTAGCCTTTGCGTTGTGTCGCATCCTGCCAGTCTATTTGATTTTTGTACTTGATCTCTCACTTCTTTGTCCAGGTCTCCATAGCTAGACAGTGTACTTCACAGGTATTTTATTTACATTACTTGTTCAATACTGATGCCATCAATTTGTATTTTACATTCATATAAAGATATAAATGTGCAGTGTTTTTAATTGTTCTATGGTCGCAGAACAATCTGTCTGGCTTAATACATTACAACTTTGTTTAAATTATGTATGGAGAACGGTTAACTTTTACTATTACTATAACTAAATTATTACTTTCATTAAAAACTCAAATAGAGACAATATATGGACAGACATTATTTATTGACGTATTATAAAAAAGATTAGCTGGAGACAATTAAATATATAAAAACAGATTAATACTGGGACAGTGACTTAAAAAATCTTTAATATGGGCAAGTATACATATTTTATGCTGTCAATAAAATAGCAGCCTTTAAATCAATATATGTTAAAGCACATGAAATCCAAAATAAAACTATTAAGTATTTCAGTATAGATTTTAATAATAAAATGTAACATACGGCAAATAACTAAATAAATAATTAAAAACAGAAAAGGGAAATCAAATCATAAAACTTGCTCTTATACTAAAATATATAATCTTAAACTTTGTTTTTAAAAATGTATTTAAAGCATTTCATTATAATTTTACCTAAATCATATCGTTTTGATATGTTTACCAAATAAAAATAACTTACAAATCTATTCCTGAAAGAATAATGTTATAGCTATTTATTACTATATTTATAATGTAATACCCTAATTAATTGAACACCTTGAGTAATAGCTATAAATGCATTGACACTAAGCAATGTATAGTTCTTAGGAATAATAATCATCGACCATCTCGACCAAATAATTCCAGTAACGGCCAAAGCCGTACTTTGAGAAATACTCAGTAATTCCGCAGGACGTTGAAGATCAGCAATTCCAGCTATCACCAATCCCCATTTAAACATTGGCGCCCAAAAAAATACAGTTTTTGGACCTGCTGGGTGCATCCATATTGATTGAAATTTTGTAGGAACAATATTATCTAAAGCAGCCATAGTTCTTTTGTATATTGAGGACATTTTGTTAAAATTTGCCTGTTTTATATATAATTAACGTATTATTTTAGTATTTTTTGTCAACGTCAAATTTCTTCTTCTTTTTTTTGTTTCTATGGCTTCCACGTCATGTTGATACGCCAGCTCAATTTGGTGGTGACCCCGAAGAAGTTTGGCTTTATACCAATTCGAGACCACTTACTGGTGCCAAATGATTATTTTGTAAAAAAAATCTATTAATAATTAATAGGAGGGTATGTTAGTAAACAGTACAAAAAGTATTGAGCATTGTCGATTATAAATTTAATTTATTAATTAAAAGGAATTTTATCATAATTCTGACTGATTCTTTAGTAATTTTATTTAAACTGGAATATACATATAGTAATTGGTAAATTATAATTCATATAAATGAATTTTGTGTATAGGTCAAAACCCGGAATAATCCTTATGGGGCATTCAAAAGTATATGATTTATTGTTTTTTTTTTTATTTATTTTTATATATATGTTGTGTATTAGGCTACATTCACAGTAAGGGTTGTCCGACAAATTTAGTTTGAAAAGATGTTGATTTGTTAAACTATGACTGGTCCGCATTCTTATTTATTTACAACAAACTTATTTTTCTTCTGTTTTTTCCTATTGTCTGTTTTCTACTAGCAAACAATCAAGTGTCTCTTACTAAATTAGATTTTTTTATATAGATACTAGAGACTAAGTTAATATGGTGGCAAAGATAAATTAGTAATTAATGCTATTTACTATAAATAAATCTATTAGACAAATTTATTTGACCACGTATCAAATATGAAAAAATGTCAAAAGCACTTTTTATTTGGTTTACTATTAAATAAAAACGAGAAAAATTTGGTATTCAAACCAAGAAATATGATGTATAAGAAAGTCTGTATAAAATTTTAGTGCCAGTGTATTATTTAACCGTAAGGAAAATGAATAGGAAATAGGCTTTACACGTAATTGTAAAAGGAGAGAAAAAATTATACCGATAAAAGCTGATTGATGTGATATTAACCTCCTTGGTATTGCATTGGCTGTAGACTTTGAAAATTGTAGGCAACTTTATTTCCGTCAGTGTTTGACATATGTGTGTCACTGCCATGTTGTTCTATTTTCTATTGCTTTTGTTTGTTATATTATGTACTATTTTATGTTGATTAAAACCTTATCATACTATAGATTTTGCATTATTTCAATTTATTCAACATAAATGCAGAAATATCTAAGACCCGAGAGGTTCGACGTAGATCCAGTTGTAAAATCAACTGCAAAGGAATGGGACCATTGGAAAGGAACTATCATAAATTTTTTGGTTACTCAGATTGTCACTCCCGCTGTTTTTGATGATTGTACTGCTGCGCCACCCCTAGATACTAAGAATATGCTACAACTGTTGGTAAACTATATTTCACCAAGGGTGTATTCCTATATAAGCGATTGTGAAACATACGATGAATCCATTTAAACCCTTGATACAATATACTACAAGTCAAATAATAATATTTATGCCCGTCACATGTTAACTACTAGATGACAACAGACAGATGAGACTATCGATGCTTACATGAACTCTTTACAGCTAGCAAAAGACTGCAATTTTACTGCTGTCTGCTGAAACTAACAAACATAATACGATCCGTACATCTTGTATCGCTGGAACGACATCCACAAAGATACGATCAATATTGTCAGATACATTAACACTAACTTTGGAAGAAACTTACAACATAGCTATATCAATGACAATGGCAGAACTCAACTCTCAGATTTATGCAAATCTAAATCCAACACTCAGTGCTCTACTTAATAACAAGGTGACTCAGTAACGAATTCTAAACTTGTCACTGTAACAGCTGCTACCAACTCTACTGCTAACTCTTCTAGATCAGCACATAAATGTTTTTTGTTTTTTCTGTGGTGAGCCAATACATCCAAGAAAGAACTGTCTTGCTCGGGAATCTATCTACAAGTCCTGTAATAAAAAGGGGCACTTTGCAAAGGTTTGCCGCTTCAATAGCACTAGTGCATCTGCCAATGTATTTGAAGGTTACGATAATTTCACAACCTGCATTATTGCTGCTACTCCTGCTTCACTGAAGAAAGCTATGGTGCCTGTATTTATAAAAGTTGTTTGTGCTGATGAGATTATCGATACTGGTGGCACTATCAGTTTTATTATTGAAGACTTCGTTAATATGGTGACCACTCCTAAGATAACACTAATTTACTTATAGTTAAAAATCTCTGTGCCGATATGATTATTAATCATGATGTTTTATCTAATCACTAAGTCTAGAGTTTGAATTTAAAATTTCTAAAGAAGTATTCAAGGTATGTAGTGTAGTTGATGCCTCAGTTAATGTAGTTCCTTTGTTTTTTTAACCTAACTTTAAATTCTAAACCTATTGCAGTACAACCACTCAGGCACAGTGGTCAAGATCAGATTTTTATTAAAAATGAGGTAAAGAAGCTTTGAAATAATGGCATTATTAAAGAAAGTCAATATCCTTGGAAAGCTTGAAGTCTTTATCACCAAAAAGGAAACTCACAAGAAGCGCCTTGTCATTGATTACTCTCCAACAATTTATCGATTTACTCTATTTGATGTCCATCCACTACCAAATATCAAGTAAATAGTGTTTAATGTATAACAATTTACTGTCTTTAGTATTTCTAAAGTGCATACTATCAGGTTACAATGATGACATGAAAAGATGTACACAGCTTTTGAAGCCAATGTGAAACTATACCAATTTCGTCGTATTTCTTTTGGTGTTATCAGTGGTGTAGCCAGTTGCTAAAGAACAATCGATTAGCTCATACGCACAGAAAATCTCGGAGGGATATATGCCTACCTCGATGGCATAACTATTTGTGGTGAGACAAAGGTATAATATGACAAAAATCTTGAGAACTTTCTGAAAGTCACAGACAAATAAAGCTTGACTCTTAACAAAACGAAGAGCAAATGTAATTAAACAGTGACGAACTTATTTGGTTATACTATAGAACCAAACCATGTCATAAAGATTGATGGTAGCAGACTATAGCCCGTATTAAAAATGCCTCTACTGAATGATACTGCATCTCTCAGAAGGATATTGGGTGTGTTTGCCCATGATTTAAAATCTATTTCCACTTTTTCATTGAAGGAAGATGCTTTATCTTGTATTGAACATCTAAAATTTATAGTTGCAAAGTCGGCTGTATACACTGTCAATGAAAATACGCCATTTGTTGTTGAAACTGATGCTTCAGAACACTTAATTACTGCTACCTTGAGTCAGGATTCCAGACTAGTTGCATTCTTTTTAAGGTCACTTAACTCTAGCGAGCTAAATCATTCTGCTGTAAAGAAAGAAGCATATGCCATTGTTGAATCTTTAAAGAAGTGGCGTCATTTTCTTATAGAACAACCGTTCAGTCATTACTGATCAGAAGTTTGTAACATTTATGTTCAACACTAAACATTCCAGCAAGATCAAGAATAAAAAAATACAAAGATGGCGACTTCAATTAGCACCTTATAAATATGACATCGTGTATCGACCACTAAAAGACAACCAAGCAGCAGATGCTTTATCGCGCATCTGCTCTTGCGCTACTACCCCGACGGCAGTTGCATTAAAACTTAAGTTACTCTACACAGCACTTTGTCATCCAGGGATAACATGAATGTTTCACTGCATAAAATCAAACAATTTGCCTTTCTCTCTCGATGAAGTCAAGACTATGACTCGTGACTGTCAAGTATGTGCTATGTTTCTCTCCCTGTACGATATATATCTAGTGACCTTTCGAAAACGGTTTTAGTTTAATTTACTTATTTATGCATAGTTTGTATATTTATTATTAAAATATTTATATATATATATATATATATATATATATATATATATATATATTTATATATATTTTATTTTAGTGATTTTAACTATCAAAAAACTGTCAGTGTTTGGACGCGTTTAAGAGTTCCTCGGGAAAATTTGTATATTTAAGCAGTTCTAAAGTCTTTTTTCATTCGATTCCGATCTGTTGTGAAGTGCAGAAATGGGTTTCAATATATAACAGTGTTTAGCTTGTTAGCGTGGTAGCAGAAGACTGTCTGGTCGATTTTGTTTGTTTTGCTTTATATCTTAAGTTCTGTTATTCTGTCAACTGTAGAGGAAAGGATGCAAATATGGGCTACTAGTTTTATATTTCTTTATAAACAAAGAATAAAAATTCTATTTCAACGTAAGAATACCCATATTTAGTTACTTATAACCTGCCCAAAGTCCAATATGATTAAAAAATATATAACTGTTGTAAATTTACAAATAATGAAAAATTGTACTTTGGCATCGTTTGAATAATGATCCTTAATATGGGCTACTCCGAAAAATATGTCTTAAATTTGTGTAAATGAGATAAATACGTGACAAATATATTTTAATATCTAAAATACAAACAATATATCAAATAACTCATGGGCAATGACATATGTGTTTGATTTTTTTAAGTTTTCTTTTTTTCGCTGGGAAAAAAACTATTTGCAAAAGTCACACACATATTCTTCTTTTTCGGCCTCAGTGCACTCGTTATGTGCCCACAAATGGCACATGAAGCACTTGACCTGTATTTCACCAAGATTTTTCTCTGAAAAAAATATTTCACAAAACATACACGTTACGTCAGCTACGTCTTGTGGAGGCTTTGTAGAAGGAAACTCATGGTAATCGCTCTCATCATCTGCAGGCACATATTCCTTCTCATCGTCGCTACTAGACTTGGTAACCTGCTTACGTTTTCCTTTTTTTATTTTTTTCCCTTTTCTTTTTTCTTTGCTTTTTCCTATTTTGTTTTGCTCCCCTTTGTCTTTGTTGAGAGATTGGATCAATTCATGTTTGTAACGTGAAGAGGTTATCACTGAACACTTACTTGGCTTATGCCCATGATTGGAGGTTTTTTCTTTACAAATGGCACAGGAGAAAGATCATATGGTGTTGACAGAGATGTTCTTAATGACCCAGATGTGGAAGGAATTGATGGAGTTTGCTTATTCTCAAATAATTTTCTTTTTACACCAAGCTCTGCACAAGGTTTTCTGGAAGGCGTGGCAGAATTTCTGCAAAAGCTTGTTGTGAGAATACAGACAAGCTATGAACTAGTTAAAAAAGTAGCATCAAGCTGTGTATTGGTTTTAGGAATAGTTTCAAGCTGTTTATTAGACCCAGATAGAAGAGTGGGAGAATTGGATGATAAATTATTGTGACTGGAACGACAATCTGGTGTGCTCTTATAATTTGTAGAGTTATCGTTAGAATTTGTATTGACAGCAGCGGTTGAAACGATGATCACCTTATCATCTTTATCACTTGAATCATCAGTGCGGCTGTCGAAGTATTTTCTACTTCAATTTCAGCTCTCATGAAATCTACATATGTAAATATATTTTTCTTCAAGGGATAAATTTCTGTAGCTCCAAATCCATTAACAACAATCTCTCCAGTTTGGCATTTTAAATAAGCTTTCCCAAAGAGCTCTGACACATCAAATGCACTTAGTTACCGATTATTGTGGCGCAACCAGACCCTGATCTCTTTGTTCTAGTAAGCCTTAAGAACACTTATGTAAGTTTTGTCCAATGGCTGGCGTTTGTGTGCGCAATGTGGAGGCAAGACAATTATAGTGACATGATTATCTCTAGCTAAATTTATGACTTCTATATTACGTGTATGGCTGTAATAACCATCCATAATAAGCAGGACTGGTAATTTTTTTGTGGGTTTCACTGTGTCAATGAAATGTTGAAACCATCTTGTGAAAATATTGCTTTGTATCCATCCACTGGGATGTAATGCCATAATGGAACCTGTAGGATCTCCTTTCATCAGTTGCTGGTTAATATTTTCACGTGGAAATATCATCATTGGCGGGATAAGTTGGCCAGCAGCGCTCATCAATATCATGACGGTTATCAGAAAGCCCCTTTCAGCAGAAGTTAATGATGCAATTTGTCCTTTCCCTTTTCGGCCCACTAACTATGCAATATTGTTTTCTACAACTTTAAGACTTCTTTTGTCTGCATTGAAGATACATTCAGGTGGGTAAAACTGTTTGTCATATTCTTTTTCTAGAACATTAAAGAAGGATGCTACATTTCCTTTATTAAAGCCTCTTGCACGTAAATATGATGTTACCGTTGGTCGTCGTACCAATAGCTCTTTATGGCTTTGCAGGAAAAGCCTCAATAAGGCTCTGCCTAGCGTATTACCTCCAAACGCATGTTTGATTTTGTTCCTGGAAGCTAAGACGTACGTCATCGTCCTAAGATCTTTTCTGGTTTATTCATGAAATTTAGCTTCCATTTCCAAAATATAACGAACTAACTCGTCCTCAAGATCATTCCCTAAGACAGCTTTACACCCTAACTTTATTTAAGCAGCTTCAATTGGCTTAAGTTCAAGTTTTCTTGCAAAACGTTGCAACATAGAACGTGGGACATTTAACATGTTTGCAGCTTTCAGCGTACCTATTTCGTGCTGCCTGACAGCTATAATTGCACGTTCCATATCTCTCTCATCCCATTTTTTTCTTTTTTTATCTTCTTTCAGCTGTTGTTTTGACATCCTGAAACAATTGAAGTGTGTTTTACATTGTTCTAAATATGGACCACTAGCCCATAATAAAAACAAAGGCATAGTCGATATTGTAAACACGCTTGCTTTGCACAACGAATGAGGTTATGCCTAAAAGTAGTCAATTTAAAGAAAACTCATTAGTATATATCAAAGACTGATTATAGAGCTTTAACGTGACACAGACGTTTTTTTTGAAATTAGTGTTTATTTTCAAATACTGGAATTTATCAACTTACCCGAAAAAGTTTTGACACACACCAAACGACAAACAATTATTATAAACTGGGAAATATCTACCACTGTGACGCCATCGCTACGGTGATAGTTTAACTTCGCCAAATACCGTTTGCAATAGTCAAAATGTAGAGATCGGCAACGAATAGCTGTAAAACCTACCTAGCCCATATTACAAGACCAGCCATATTTGCAGCCTTTCCTCTACTGTAAGTAGAAATAATTTTATATTGGACAAAAATGGTATTTCTGGGAAGGATCCAAGAGATCGTGGTGTAGAGGATATTGAATTTACAGATGGAAATGACATAATTATACTCACAAATGATTTGCATAATAACTCTCGGGTGGCTACTCAAAAGATATTAAAAACAGTATTGATACCAAAAACTTGCCATCGACTTCAGCTAAAACAAATATTCAAAAAAGTCAAGAATTTAATTCATATAATCGATTTAGTTCTAATGATAATGGTCCTTTTTTATATTTGTTTAACATCGATTTAAATATAGGTCGTTTGCATCCAATGAAACTTGGAAAGAAACTACTTTCGTTATCTAATTGTGATAAAAATATTATTAAAATTATTAGTGTAGGTAAAAACCGTATTAAAATCCAAGTGGATTCAGGTTCTGTTGCTAAAAAGTTAGTTACTAAAGATTTTTTTTGAGAAAAATAATCTAATAGTATATATTCCAAATTATTTAACAGAAAAAAAGGTCTCGTTTGTGGAGTGGATACTACTTTAAGGAAGAATGCACTGCTCAAATATACACACTAATATTCCTATTATAAAAGTTTATAGAATGACTAGATTAGTTCAAAATAATGGTACATCGGAAAGAGTTCCTAGACAAATGGTAATTGTTAGCTTTGAGAGTAAATTAATTCCCCAGTGTATTTACATCAATAAAGTTATATGTCTGGTTGAAATAATATATGTTAGTCCGGTTATGCAATGTTTTAATAATTGTCTTCGATATGGTCATTTAACAACCCCACGTAAGTCAAAAAAAAAAGATGTAAAAATGCGGTAATGAAGAAAAAATTGGTTGCCTTGGTAAATGTATTACATTTTGCGTTTGTTGTAAGAATAATAACCACGAGTCAATTTTTAAAGAATGCCCCAAATACTTAAAACAAAAGAAAGCTAAAGAAGCTATGGCTAACTTAAATATTTCGTTTAAAGAAGCTGAAAAAGCTATTGAAAATCCAAGTTATTTTAGTTTAGTTCAAAAAAAAACAAATTTGCACCTTTAACTACCTATGACACCGACTTCCCTCCATTAACAAGCTCTTCTTCTAAACCTTCGAATTCTAGCATTGCTTACAAAAATAATAATATTTAGTTAGTCCCCTACAGTCAGTCCAAAAAAAAAATTGTTATACAACTGTTAATTTTATTCCTATTCGTAAAAATACCAGACCAGCTCCTGTTCGGGATCTTTATTTCAGTTTGGAAACCCTGAATCTCCTAATGAATTGAATAAGTTTATCAGTCAGCTCATTGCTTCACTCAAAAATTTGATCCAACAAAGTATTCAGGATTATTGTAATTCTTCCTCAAATATAGAACCTAATCTTAAAATTTACGAAATTGAATTATAAAATAAAATTAAAGATATTATAGGTAACATTTTTACATACTTCTAATGGCTTCCAAAAGTATTAAAATTATTCAATGAAATATTCGTTTGTAAATGCAAACAAATATTTTTTAAACCAATTACTTTTTAAAGCACGTTTTGACCGCTCTTTTATCAGAAAATTGGTCCAAACCAACTGATACTGTATGTTTCAATAATTTCAAGGTAATTAATAAAAGTAGAAGTAAAGAAGAATGGAGAAGTTGCCATAACTTTAGCAAATAACATTATTTATGAGCCAATTTCATTCGTTAACAATTTCAATCCTAATCTCGAAGTTTGTCGTTTAAATATTAATATTGATCAAAAAATTTATTCTATCCTGAGTGTATACCGACCAGTAAAATATAGAGTAACAATGCAAGATTACGTTAGTCTTTTTTCTCAAATTAAGAATGATTGTATTATTACCGGTGATTTTTTAAAACTCACCATGGATTATGGGAATATAGTTTATGTTCTGTCGATGGTAGTATACTAGTAGAAGCCTTAGATGTATTTTCTAATCTAGTTGTTGTAAATGACGGATCAGCTACTAGAGCTACTCCTCCAGGACATATCAAATCGGTTTTAGATCTTACTATTGTGAGCTCTAGGTTATGTTTAGCCTTTGACTGAACCGTTCTTTCAGATACATATGGATCCGATCATTTTTCCATTAGATTTTCTGTGCAGGATATGAGATTTGAAAACAAAATTTTTATATCTCTAACTAAATAGTTGATGTCTAATGCCTATTGGAAAAAATTTAGAGATTCTGTAGAGAGCATCTTCAGATATGAATGAAATACAAACAAAACTAATGAAATGGTATTTTTCTTATTAGATTCTATTACTGCTGCAGCCAACTAAACTTTTAAAATTATTAAACCCTTAGCCAAATCTTTCAAAACGCCACCATGGTGGGATGATGATTGACTCACTGTTTCCAATGCGAAAAAAAAATTCTTTTAAAATGTATAGATCCAATCTTACCCTTTCAAACTTTATTGAATATAAGAGGGATCAAGCTATATGTAAAAGCACTTTCCGCTCAATAGCTAAATCTAGTTGAGCTTGATTTTGTTCCTTACTTAGTAGGTAAATTTCACCCTCAGAGCTTTGGAAAAGGGTAAACAAAATTTAAGGTAAGAAAAAGTACACCGCTAATGATGAATATATAGTAGAAAGTCTTTTTACAAAAATCTCTAGGGATTATGTCCATCTACCAGTATTTATGCCAAGAATCTTTACCAATGATCACTTTTACTAACCCCTCTTTTGAGCTAACGAACTTAAAGCAAATACTAAGAGTTCTAAAAATACAGCTCATGGTACTGACGGCATTAATTATAGCGTAACATTAAACCTGCCAGTAATTGCCATATACAGGGTGTTTCAAAAAGGTATGTCATAAATTAAATCGCGCATTCCGGGGACAAAAATAAATTGATTGAATCCAACTTAGCTTAGTACAAAAGTGTACACAAAAAAAGTTTTGAAGTTACGAAATAAAAATTGTTTTTTGCATTATCTCCTAAACTACTTGACATTTTGTAATAAAAATAGACGTTACTTTCTTGTTCTGAAAGCATTTTTCATACAAAAGAAACAACAAAATCTAAGCGCACAGAAAAATTTTAAGGGGGGTGTGCAGCCCTAAATCCCTTTGGAGTGATTTAGGGCTGCACACTTTGGGTAAACTTTGGTACGTTCAGTACATCATTAGTTTAACACATTATTTTTAAAACTATTTTGCCTGTTATCACTTTTTCGAAAAACTAGTTTTTTCCTAGTTGGCCATAAAATTACAATTAGTTTCTACGGATACAATAATTACAAACAGTTCCATCAATAATAGAATAGTCAATAATTTAAAGCTATCATTTATTGTGTAAATAAGATTAATATTAAAAATCTTGATATTACAATGGCCTACACATTTCAGGAAATGACAGATATGCATTTAACTTTGGGTAAGTTGGATCAGATTAAATTATGATTTCAATAAACTATCGAGAATATGGTAGGTGAATGTCAAGGAAATAGTGCAGCAGCCGCAAGGCGTTACGCCGTAAAATATCCCAATCGAAATACACCCGATAGACGATTATTTCTGACCCTTGATCGTCGTTTACGGGAAACGGGTACATTCCAACCAATATTGCCAGCAAGTTGCTGGCAATATTTGTCGTCCAATAATGGATGCAACTGATGAAGACATTTTAGAAATCATTGAAGAAGTCCCTGGAACAAGTACAAAGGTAATGCCTCCTCAAAATCAAGATCAGCTACTCAAAACCCTATCACTTAACAACGGTTCAAGAGTTGTTGGTTGAAGATTATCCTAAAAGGATTGGATTTTGCAATTGCTTGTTAATGGAAAACAGTCGAAATGTTAATTTTATTAGAAATATTTTGTTTACCGATGAGGCTACCTTCAGAAGAAATGGAACAACAAACCATCATAACGAGCACATTTGGACTCAACTTCAACGAAAATCCTCACGCCAAAAAAAAATGTTATTGTTTGGGCAGGAATTGTGGATAACAATCTAATAGGTCCAGTATTTCTTCCCAACAATTTAAATGGTGATAATTATTTGCAATTCTTGGCAAACGATTTACAAGAGTATTTGGAATAAGTGAGTATTGCAATAAGGCAAAATATGTGGTTTCTACAAGATGGCGCTCCACCGCATTAGAGTAATGAAGTCTGGAAATACCTTTGCAGGCAGTATCCTGGTGGGGGATTGGAAGGGGTCGTGGCGCACCTATTTCTTGGCCACCCAGAAGTCCAGGTCTTAACCCCATGGACTTTTACTTTTAGGGGTTTATGAAAGAGAAAGTGTATTCTGTAACAATAGAGGACAAAAAACAATTGAGGGTTAGAATAATTAAAGCTGCAAATCAATTTCGTCAGAAAAATATGATTTTTCAGGGCATTCAGTTTTTCTTATTAAAACGATACCGAATGTGTATTGAAGAAAATGGGCGTCATTTTGAACATTTATTGTAATATCATATTTTTAGAGGTTATATACATTATTTGTACTTGTTAAATCATTTAAGCCATTTATTTAGTTGCACGTAATTTTTTAAAGGTTAATGAAAAGGGACATAGCTCAATAAAAACTGTTTTTTGAAAAAAAAAATTTAAGATCAATAAAAAACGAAAAAAAAGGAAAAACAGAGCAAAAAAAAAAGGATGTCTTAGCGCTGTAAAGTTTTAATGAAAAACACAGTTTCTAGAAATGTGTTTAATTAAAACTACACAAAACACCTGAGGCAAAGAGAAGACAATCTTAGTGCTATATGCAGTAATCTTCTTTTAAAGAAAAGAACAACAACTATATAAAAGTTTTTATAAAAGTTACACAGATTAAAGGGATTATTCAAAGTTCAAATACGATAAAAGTTATTTTTTTTTATTTGTGTATTTTTCCCTTCTTAATTAATTAGTAAAATAAACTCTGTTGCTTGTTTAATAAGTGCAAACAAAACATTTTTACATATTATGTCAAAATGTGCGATGAAGGTTTGCATAAATAGAAGAGACATGGAAATCAGGGTAATAAGTTTTGACTGAAAGAAAAAAGAAAAGCAAATTAATAAAATGCGAGTAATTCTGCTAATTTTATAGTGCAAACCTCACAAGGGTAAGCCTGTTAAAGATACAATAACTTCATTGTATAATGTAGTTTTTTGTTTTCATTTTTAGTATGTTTTGAGAATGAGTTAAATAAACTCGAAAGCTTAACAAATCTTAAAGTACATGTATATATATATTTATTGAGAGCTATGCCGATATCTCTTACCTTTATATATATATATATATATATATATATATATATATATATATATATATATATATATATATATATATGTATACATACATATTATATACATTAATTTTTTTGTTACTGGCTGATTTTATTGTTATTTTAAATTTTCCGTACTCCCAGGTATGTGAAAATTTTCGTTGATTTTATAGTTTTTATTCCAATTTGCAGGCTTTCTAGATTTTCCCCTGCAACTAAGTACTCGATTTTTTTTAAATAATGGTATACACACTTGTTGTCTTCTTATGGTATACACACTTGATATGCTTTTGTAAGATCTCTAATGACTATATGAGTTGAAAGGTTTTAAGCTAATATCTCTCAATAAGTTGCTTTAAAAAAATATGTTGGCTATTTATTGTCTGCCTGCACGAAGCTAATCGTTTATGGATGGCTTTCTGAATTTATGATACTTAGGCCTCTGAAGTTTGAACAATGTTTTTATCTCCTTTTTTATAGTAATTATGCGCTTTTGTTCAATTCGGTTTTAAGTCGTGTCCTACAGTAAAATAAAAATATATGCTAGTAACTCCCGTAATATTCGTAGGCTGTGTTTAATTATTACGTTCAGTATGTCTTGTGGTCCACATGCTTTTCGATTTTTATTATTCTTCTTGCACCTTTGACTTTTTGTACTGATATTTGATTGTTGTCATGGAATTTCACTTGATGTGATATTGTAATGGGTTTCGTCAATTGCGGTCTTGTTTTAGTCTTATCAGTTCAGTTCCATCCAAGATCTTTCTTTTATCCCTTCTTTTTTTTTGTTTTTGTTTGTTCTAAGATTTTCACCGTTTTACATACTTTTCCTGATCTTATTCACACTTATCACTTTTATTTTCATATGAGGCATTTATTTATATTCGTCGTTCATTTTTTTTTAAGTATGCGGAACTAAGTAGGTACATAATATAATAATATATGTACACTTCAACATACAATAATTTATATTGCAATTGCAAGAAAAAAGGTTTTTCTTACTCAATCATAACAGTTATTTCAATAAGAATTAAAGTGTATAAATGCATCGATTTATCATTTTTTGTTTGTAAAATAGTGACATTTCAGTTCCTATTTTTAAAACATCATATTCGTTTAGTTCCGAACTGTAAATTGCGAATAAAAATGCATGTAAAAAATTCCCAATTCAACGTAATATAATGTCATACAACAAAGTAACGGTGTTGACGTTTCCATCTATATATTTGCACCTGATGAAGATAAATGGGATCACTCACATTTTATATATTGTTATACCTGTTATACCTTTTAGTGCTTGTCACGAAGTGAACTTTCTTGTAAATTTATATATTCTTTATTCCGATCGTGACAATATTAACGTGAACAATGAATTCGCATGGGTATGATTAAGGAATATGCTTTAAGATTATCGAACGATATCTGAAGCACAATCGACACTTAGTTTAATATTTTTAAGATAAAGAACTTATTAAAGATAATAATAAATTAAATAAAGATAACTATTTAAGACAAATTAATTTAAGTAATTCCGAAATAATACAGACATTCATATATTCCGAAAAAATTCTGGTTTTGTACAGGTAATCCACACTTATGTATACTGTTTCATATTCTGAAATATCTTTCCGCGTTCAATTAGATTAACACATTACATATAATCCTTATAACTGTCAATTAGTTTTTTATCTTTATATTTATTAATACTTTTATTTATTTTGGATAGATGGATATACTAACTTTTATACTTTTCAGAATATTTTTCTTACTTCAAAAATACCAATTTTATATTCAGATTTATTTATCTTTTTTATGAAACTGTTTGCTCGTTACAAATTTATGACATATATCTCTAATTAAAACTTTCTCTCTATATTTCTATACTATTTTTTTAACATAAAATCTTGCAGCTGCTCAATCTTCTTCTAAATATGCCTATCTTTTAGAGATGTTTGCGACCACATTGACCCATCTTATTCTATTCACAGCAGCTTAAAATAGATCAGTAGATTGTTGCTTCTTAAGACAGGAGATCTATTTTTCACGTTGAGAACGCCTATGAATAACTGTTCTGATGAGCTTTATTAAAGCGAAATACGTATAAACAGATACATAGACGATTTGTACCTAAAATGGAATCTTTACTGTCTTTTTCATTTTATTCGGATCTACTCTGTATGAGTACAAGAAACCAATTCGCTAACGATTTCTGCTTAGTTGAGGAGACATGTCGTGAAATGCAAATTTAGGATTCCCCATGTCTCTATTAACATCTTTATCAACGTCTGGCTATGCCTTGTAATTTATAGAAGGCTCAGATTAAGGCAGTTATCTGAATTGTCCATTTTATTGTTGCTTCTTAAGACAGGAAAGATCTATTCTTCACGTTGAGAACGCCTATGAATAACTCTTCTGATGAGCTTTATTAAAGCGAAATACGTATAAACAGATATATAGACGATTTTTACGTGAAATGGAATCTTTACTGTCTTTTTCATAAAATAGATCAGTTGACGTTAGACCAGTCTATTTCCTAAGATTGGCCAGCCAGGATATACGTCTACGTCCAGGGCCTCTCTTACCCTCAATCTTGTCTTGTAGATTCAACTGTAGAAGTAGGTATTTATTATTACACATAACGTGACCATAGTAAGCCAATTTTCTGTTCTTTACGGTGGAAATAATTTCTTTGTCTTTTCTTAGCCTCTGGAGAATAGTTATATTACTTGTGTGGTGTATATATGAGACCCTTAACATACGTCGGTAGAACCACATTTCAAATACCTCTAATTATTTTATGGCATTTCTGTAAGGCTTCAGCTTTCTATAATACCATATAAGAATTCTTATGTGTATATTGATACTTAAAGATAAGTTGCAGCTGTTAAAAGTGTTTTTGTTGGTGTTCTTATTAATGATCATTATTTTTGTCTTCTTGCAACTTAGTTTTAGGCCGTATTTGTCACATGTTTCTACAACGTTATCCATCATCCTTTGGACCCCCTGCGCACTATCTGCCAGCAACACTGTATCGTATGCATATCTACTATTGTTTACAAGTTGGCCATTTACAGCAATCCCATCTTCTGATTCGTCCAGTGCCTCCCTAAAAATGTTTTTAGAGTATATTTTGTTAAATAATGCCGGCGGCACTATGCCACCCAATCTAACTCCTTTTTCGACTGTGAACATATTGGACAGTTTATTTTCTAATCGCACTGTTGCTTTTTGTTGGAGATATAAGTTTAAGATCAGTCTTATATCCTTACCATCGACTCCCGATGTTTTTAGGATATCAATTATTTTCCCATGTCAGACTTTATCAAATGCCTTCTCGAAATCAATAAAATATGCATACATATTGCAATTGACATCCCTGGCTCTTTATAATAGAACTTGCAAACTAAAAAGTGCTTCCCTTGTTCCGAGTCCTGCTCTGAATCCAAATTGAATTTAACTCAGGTGTTCTTCTAATTTGGTGTATATGCGCGAGTGAATGATCGTAAGGAGTACTTTAAGTACATGGATTATAAAGCTAATTAATCTATGTTTTTCCCATTTTCTAGCGTTGGCTTTTTTAGGAAGTGAAATGAATATTAATAGTAGTTGGTAAATAACCAGCCTCGTAGGTATTGTTGAAGCTATTTACTTCGTAAGAGCTGTGACTTATGTGCCTGTAATAGCTTTAAAATTTCACTATGCACCTCATCAAGTCCTGGTGATTTCCTATCTTTAATCCGCCTAATGGCCATAGTTACTTCTTCGTTTGTTATTTCTGGGCCATAGAGATTGTTTATTTTAGTCGGATTTCGTGCTCCATCTTCAAATAATTCTTGAATATATTCTTTTCATCTTCGTAATTTATCTTCAATGATAGTCAAAATCTAGCCTTCAATGTCTACAACTGTGCCTGTACTGCATTGTTTTCTGGTGTTCTATACCTCTTTAATTTTTTTGTTCATATGGAAATCGTCGTGTTTGCGTTGTAGTGTTTCAATTTCCGTAAATTTCTCCGTCAGCTATGCTTCTTTTGCTCCTTTTATTTACTTCAATATAGTCTTATGCAACTTTTTGTATTCGTTGTTATTTCTATCTTAGAGTAGGGTTAATTTTCTTCGCTCTTCCATCATCTGCAATATTTTATCTGCCATCCAGTACTGCTTTTTTTCTCTTTTTGATTTTAGACATTCATGCGAAAATGTGGAAATAGATGTTTTTATTTTATTCCACTGTTCTTCTATGTCTCTAGTAGTGGCTTCAGCTGCATACTCACTGCAAATTACTACGTTTATCGGTCAATCGGAATCCTGTGATCAACTTGTACATACGTGCATATAAAAACATATACATGTGTCGACCGCGTGTTTTTATGTGCATATTTCACGAATATGCACGAATATCAAAGTAAAAATATCTTAAATTTTACTTATACGTAAAATATCTTAAATAGGCTAAAATTTGATAGATGGAAATATATTTAAAATTTTTATTAAAAACAATAAAAAGGCAGTAAAAGATCCATTTCGGGACAAAATTTTAAATATTTAAATAATTTTCTTAGTCATATTAATACTTTTATTTTTATTCATTTAGTGGCGCTTTACTTTAAATAAGATCAAGAAATTCTTGGAAAATACACAAATAATCGAGAAAATGTACTTTTCTGTATTTGGATTTATTCAGCGTTGTGACAAATATTTTGTTTAAAAGAAATTTTGTATAATATGTGTGTTCGAACAGCGAGAACAACTCTTCTACGTGAATAAAAAAATAAGTTCAATAGACAACTAGTTTACCGACAAGTACCTTGGAATATCGAATCAAACAGTAAAAACCTTTATTACACAATTGAGATTGATGATAAAAACATATATTCTACAATAACCAAGAGCCACTTTTAATATAAATTTATTTTTTATTTTAATTATTCCCAATAACACGGTTGCATAACAGCAACGTTTACTAACGGAAATATCAAATATATTTTATCCGTATTATAGAGAGGAGTAAAAATAAAACCTTAATAAATATATTATTTTATGTCGCATAAAACAGATGGTTGTTCCAATATAAATGTTTGGTTTTTACTTTAATGTTATATATACGCGAAATTAATATTTAAAATGATAAATCAATCCCATTAAAACACCTATTTTTTTTTATTTTAATTAACTGCGCACCTAATTAAACGAAATGTTGTATTTACAGAAGCTAAAATTATAGGGTGAGTGAACCGAATCGAACTAATATTCCAAAAAGTACCTATATAAAATAAAAAAAAAAAACAAACGTGCAAACAAACAGACAAAATAAAAGTTGATTTTATGAGGTAGATCATTAGTTCTATAAATAAAATAAGTAGCAAGGTTCTGAAATTCCTTATTTGTGGCATGTATAATGTTTACGGACCAAAAACAATAAACAAATTTCTGATGAACATCAACGATAAAGAAAAATCAATCCAATTTACCATGAAACAGGAAAACAATAATTCACTCTATTTTCTTGGCGTGCTACGAGTAATCACAAAATAAGACACAGGATGTGCAACCAAAGTCTATCGAAAACCAACCCACACCAACAGATATTCAAATTATCACTCCAACTACAATGTAATTATAAAAAAAAGAAATATCAAATCTCTATTTGGTAGAGCCCGAAGCATCTGCCCTAATGAAAATGCATTTCACGGTAAAAAAAACCTACTCACAAAGGTTTTAACTAAAAATAACTATCCGTTGTCATTTATAAACAAAGAAATTAAAAAATAAAAAACAACTAAACATCACAAGCAATCCAGAAAGACTTACAATAAGGAACTCAAAGATGACAACAATAAAATATGTAAAGGGCTTATCATAAAAACTGAAGAGTATAGGAAACAAGTACAATAATATAACAACATTCAAAACAATTAACACATTGAGATATATCTTGTCCAAAACCAAACAAAACAACATACAAGCAATATCAAAAAACTGTATATATACAATACCCTGTGAATGCAACAATTTATACGGGCGAAAAACCGCAAAACAACTGTTGGTCAGAGCACAATGGAAAGATGCATCAATAATCATGATAAAAACAGGCATGAAAAAGAAAAAAATCAAAGAAGCACCCCTCATCCTACTTAACGAAAACAAAGGGTTTGGTTGCCAATACTAAAAAGAAGTCAACAAACAATAATATACCAACAAAAGCTGAATAACTTCATATAAACATATAATAAGTACAATTTCTTAGAAGGATGTTTCGGCGTTGGTTAACTGCACAAAAATAAATAGTTAAAAGAACGTAAGATGCTGTGAGTTACCTGAAGCTTATTACGATTTGTATACAATCCAATTGTGATTCTAGTTTTCTAAATTATGTTTGATTTGTAATTAATTTTTTTTAATTTAAATAAATGTGTCACGGCTGCAATGGCCATTGACACAAACAATATTGTGTACAGTAATTGTGATAATGACTTAGTACTAATCGCAGTTTAATAGAGCGTAAGCTTAAGTAAGATTAGCGAGGCTTATTACGATGTTTAATTTAATTCTAATCCTAGTTTTTATAATAAATAATTTATGATAAAAATAAATTGCAAAAATTTATTTCAATTTAAAATTTACCAAAATTATTATCTTACTAGTATTAAAATCAAAATATATAACTGCAGAGTACTTACTTTTTACAAGAAATAATAAAATTAGTTTCATTTCATTGTTGCCTAGCAAATCGTCCTCTTCTCGACCTTAAGGTTTGTTAACTGTTTTTAATTTTGCAAATTAATACTTTTCCACTTTAATTTTTCCCCTTTCATTCTTTTTTTTTAATTACTTAAATTTTTCTCCCACTTAAATAGTTTCTCTTATTTTTATTTTCTTAATTGTTTATTGTTTTCTTTTTTTATAATTAATTTTTACTTCCTTTTAATTATTTTTAAACTGAACTCTTAACTATTTACAGTTACTACTTAACAACGACTAAAGTATCGACATATAAGTTAATGCAAGCTTTTTCAGTATCGCCATTCAACCAAGGCGATGTTGAATAAGTAACTAAGGTTCTTTTCGATGTTTTCAATAAAGAAACACATTTTTACTTAATTGAAAACCTAGTTTATTTCGTTCTCTAATTTTGTTCTTTTCAAACATCAAAACATCTTTTTATAAGTCAGCACCCGTGCCTAAAGGACTAATCCGCTTCACATTTACAAAAATAATAATCCAAATACTTACTCGTTATTACATAATACATAATATACAATCTTAACTTATTAAATATTTGATATTATGTAATATTCATCAATCTTTCAAATACACATAAAAATCCTATTTATTTCTCTCATTACACCACACATTGTACTATGGCTTCTTGGAACATATGAACTAGATATTAAAGAGTTAAGTTTAGAAAAAAAAACGAATTCACTATCCTACAGTAATTTTGTTATTCAGATAATTTTTGCAACTTATTATATATTCTGCTAGCCAAATATAATCTCAAAAGTTATTTATTACGCTCAGTTTTTTTTTTGTAATTTTACTTGTGTTAAACATATTTATTTTTCATAGACATCAATGAGGCTGTTCTCACATAATGCTTTATGCCTGCAGTTTAATTAGTGCAGCCACTTCCGAAATGTCTACATTGTTTTTTTTTTTACTAAAGACAGAAGTGTACTTACATTAAAATCTGGTCAGTAAGACCAATTATCAATTTGTTTCTAACTTAAATTACTAATGAAATCTTAAAATTAGGTGTCTACTCACTAGTATCTTTCCTATTATTTCTAATAACTAGCATTAAATTTAGCATGCATACTGTCTACATTGTTGTTTCTAAAGCTAAATGTGCAGCGAGTTTAATGTAAAGCTGCTTCTGCGTGCCAGATCACAACAACTTCTTTGAAGCGACGTGAATATTGTCGCATGCGCTGAAGAAACTACAGACTAACGTGGGCATATTATGAGACTAGCTCATAGTCTCGCCGAGACTTCTCCTAAAATTGCGGTGGATCCGCAGTTAGGAGCCAAGGGTGGATTGTGGATGTATTGGTTCGGTATAGATTTCTAAGCAGACGATCACGTGTTTATAAGATCATTAGACACGACAGGTATTTGGTTGCAAACATAAAAAGAAGGAATTTGGTATGTTGCTAGATTTCTGTGAAAGGATTTGGCAAGAAGTGCGTGGTGTTCGGGGAGTTTAACCCGAACTCCGTTAAATGAGAATCTTCGACCACCGACAGCAGAAGACAAATGTTGAATGAATGGATTCGAACTCTGGACCTTGTCATGTTCAACAGGGAGTATATTGACCCTACCTACGAGTTCCAGCGTATATTTGGATGTGTGAAAGAGTGGGTGGTACTGCAAGCCTATACAAAAAGCAGAACCACTACATTGGGTTCTCGGTGACCGGGATCGCTACTAGCTACTAATTCCGATAAGGAGCACAATTGATGAATTAAAGAGAATATATTGAGAGTTTCAGATAGGAAATAGAAGTGCTCTGAAACCTTCCGCCCTCGATGAAGTAGCTAGAACAAGTTATTAGAGGTGCGTTAAAGGCCAGTAGGGTTAACTTAGAAGGGGTGAGAAAGAAACTTTTATTTTTATCAATGGTTTGAGTTATGTGTTTATTGTTGTAATTTATGACATCTTTTCAAAATTATTTTGAGATATCTTTGATTAACTGTTCATGTGTTACAAAATTATCTGTGTATTTCTGTCTCAGTTCTCTATTTTTGTTTATAAGGTTTTTAGTAGTTCGGGTGAGTTTATCCTCCTTGTTTTTCCCTTTTTCCTGATATTTTCTATAAGCGTTTTAAATCGCAGTATTTATTCGCATGTTTGTCACCTCTATGCCTAATTAATTTTCATAAAGTTTTTTAAGTTTTAACTTTTTTAAGTTCTTAAGGTATTAAATTCTATATCTCAATAAAACACTTACATATGTTTTAAAATCTTATCCCTACAGGTGTTTCGGCAGAGTAACTTTCTCAAGTGATCCA
The DNA here is from genome assembly GCF_040954645.1 of Diabrotica undecimpunctata. Lineage (NCBI taxonomy): Eukaryota > Metazoa > Arthropoda > Insecta > Coleoptera > Chrysomelidae > Diabrotica > Diabrotica undecimpunctata. The sequence goes on along the minus strand of NC_092808.1, from coordinate 79,947,436 downwards.
TTTTTGGTATGTGTTTACAGTAGTCTTTAACGAAATAGGTTAAGGAGGGGAGAACTGTGTGTCTCAATTGGTCATTTAGAATTATGTCTGTGTTTTTTAGTTTGTTAATTTCCATAAATTCTAATAAAGATAGCTCAAGGCCTTTATTTTTACCGTGAAAAAAGTGCATATGTAGAATCTCTTTTTCTATTATTGAGTTCTTTTATGTTCTGCTATAACTTTGTTAAAAGTATTACCAGTTTGACCGATGTAAGTTTTTGGACAGTCACCACATGTAAGTTTATATACATGACTGTGTAAGTGCTTTTTAGTTGTTTGTTTATGTTGTGTTATTTGTTGTCTAGATCAGATTTTATAATAAATTTTGTGGAAGTTGCGAAACCAAAGTTTTTAGTGTTTTATTGATATGTAAAATAAATTTCCATCAAGTAACGGTCGAATCCATCACTTATTATATTCTGATAATCTTCTAACGATTTCGATTTATTAAAATGCCCCTCTGTTATCATTTCTCTCCTCTCTTTTCTAATGTTGATCAATACTTTTGCTCTTACTAACCGATGGTCACTTTGAACAGCGATTTTATTAATTACTATAACACTTTGGACAATGTTTTTTCTAAATGTGATTAGGAAATTAATTTCGTTTTTCGTTATACCATCAGGACTAGCGCACGTCCACTTACGTTGTTGTTTTTGTTTCAAAAAATGTATTCATGGCATAGAGCCGATTATGCAACAAGAAATTTAGAAGCATACTTCCTGTATTGGATGAGAATGTTAGGGAAAAGGGGTATAGAATTGTAATGAAGGGCCTTGATGTATATCCTCAATACGACAAGCCGCTGGACAAAAAGCTCTTGGTAACATGGGAGCCCTGTTCGTCCGATGAATGACATGGATGGCGGGGGGATGCGTTCGCTAAGCAAGCTGTCCACTTTTTTCCTGGACGAACTTGCCCAGACGTGGCAGTTAAACGTCTAGGCCTACTTAAGCCATCGTGGATTCTAGGTCATATGAGCATCGCTGTTTTTGCCGGACAAACCTTTCCCATAGCCTCGAAAACATCGGAATTTATCTTTTCTTGAACTTTTAAATTGTTCAAGAGAATGGTGCATGAGCGAACTGACAGGACAATTAAGCGATCTGTAGGTTTAGTTCTCAAACAGTATGGGTTTCGCAAAAACATAGTTACAATTGATGCGGTGGTGTCCGTTGATATTACAGTGGGACTTCTAGAAAGTATAGTGATAAACGATAAAAGTATGATTTAATCCTAAAAACTATTTAAAACCCAAGTAGCTAAGCGATACCAGGTGTAGGTAAAGTAAAACGCAATATGTACAATAGGTGGTTTTATTATAGAAAAATGTAAAAAAATGACTTGATTATATAATGTATAGAAAATGTAAAACCTATGATATACTCTTTTTTTATAATGTTCCCTTTGTTTTAAATCAAAAACAATTACATTATACAAACAGACAACCTGAGTGATTCCATATCAAAACTTCAACAATATACAGAGAGAAAATTTTGAGTGCTAGTGACTGAGCGCATACATGGTTGAACCATGAACAATTATAGTTATAACAACATCTAATAAGCTTAATAACAATTTCTTATACCTCTATAAGTACTTATACCTCTTTACATGCATTTGGTGATGCAAAACAATATCGTGTAATGTATTAATTAAATTATATAAGTAAAACGGTGAATATAAAATGAGACTAAAAGATAAAGTTGATTTAAATCTTTATGATTGATGCAAACTAAAGAAGAAAAATTTAAACTTCAAATAGATTAGTTACTAACACTGTATTTACATATACATACTAAAGTGTCAATACTGTCAACTTTGGTCGAACAAGGATTGTACAGTCGCCACCATTATATTGTAGAATTTATGATCTGCAAGTCATTATGAATTTATTTCTATTCGATGGGATTACTAACGAAAGCAGGTAGCACACATAACTATAACTAAATAATCCTTTGTTTTGGTCTATTTTTATGTTAGACAACCTCATTGTTTTATGTTAGATACCTACCTCTCGAAAACTTAACGACACAACTCAAATACAAATGACTTTGTAATAAGCTTAAGATAAGGTTTTCTGCAATAATTTGTTAGCAACTCTATTATGTATTTTTTCCGGGATATACAACATATTATTCTACTACTATTGCGCTGTCTATACAGTTTTTCATTATTTAACCCTAGAATACTAACCTTATTTTTACCTTTATTTACACTAACCATCGTAAAATTTACAACTCGTGAGAAAAAAAATGTGGTCACTGCAACTGCAAAAGTATTTTGTTTATCTTAATTTTACAAATTATTTTAAATAAGGAGATGTTTCTAAAACCTGAAAATCACAAAAAATCATAAATTCTACATTTTCCATTCTACATCTTCCCAAAAAGATGTCATCTTCCAGTCAGCTACCACAAAATTCGTCATACTCAAAAGCAGTTAGTCTACCACGTAATATATTAATCCAAAACAGAGATCAAGCTATTCTATTTAACACTTTAGCAAATTGTACAATTAATGACTATATGGAAGGATTGAGTCAGCATATAGAACCAAAAAATATAATTGTCGCATCCCGTATATCAAACGGTAGAATATGCATATATCTATCATCCAAAAACGTAGTAGATAAATTCATAACAGAAACAAAAAAGATAATAATAGTAAATGGAAATACACTAGAAGCGAGAATATTAATAATTCCATCAGTCCGCTTAATTCTGTCCAATGCATGTCCGAGCATACCTTCTAACTTAATAATGGACGAATTAATAAAACTAGGTTTAAATCCTCTCTCAGACATATCATACCTACGGATACACGCAACCACTCCTGCCTTCAGTCATATTCTAAGCTTCCAAAGACAAATTTTCGTTTCACCTTTTCCAGACAACTTTGTACTACCTGTATCTTTTATTATCGATTTAGAACAAACATCATACCGCATAGTTATCGCCCAAAACGAAACATGTTTCAAATGCAAATTAACTGGACACCAGGCAGCTAATTGTCCAAATATTTCAGCTTCTTAACATCCTCATAGTGATAGTGCAATGCAACAGAAATGAGACAAAATTCATCAATAAATTATACTCAACAAGATAATCTACAAAATACTCCCAATAAGGGGGACCTTAATCCCCCTAATTGGGAGGATTCCCCCCCTTAATAATTCCTAATCTCAAATACCAGTCCCTCCATACTTACTACGTCTTCTCAAATCACATTACAAACAGTAACAATCCCAAATTTATCAATAAACCAAACCCAACAGTGCTCACTACAAAATACATCTATACATTTGACCAATTCTTCAGTTAACACTACAATTGCAACACCTACATCCTCTGAGTCATCCTTTAATAACCAAAAACATAAATCAACCTTACCCGAAACAAGTCAACACTTACCTCCAAATAAAAATATACATATGAATTCTCACGAACCCCAGATAACTTCGAACAAAGCAAAGGGAAAAAGAACCCTAGAAGATGCAATCAAGCCATCCGCCGAAGCTTCAATTAAAGAAAAAAACCAAAACGGATGACAAAAACTTAAGAGATGAGATACCAAATCTCCAAACATTACAAGAGCCGGTTATAGAATATGTACAAAAGGAAAAGCAATTGTTAAGCTTCGATAAAGTAGTGGATCTATTCGAAAATATACATGGATCAAAAGACATAATCATCGTAACAAAATTGTTCTCAGAAGACTCCCATGCTCTTATAAAGTTTCTTTCTAAATTACATCCATACTACATCGACAAAAGAATGAAAACCAAAAGCACCAAATTAATATGAAAACTTGGTAAACACACAGGTTTTCTCCCTGCAGTGAAAACTTCATTGTCGGAAGAAGATTCCGACTCATCGGTAAATAATTCTTTTAAAGAATAATTACATTCATTTCTCTGCTTCAATGGAACTTAAATTTTGAAAAACTTAAACATATTATCTCTGAAACACACCCATCTATTATCTGTCTACAGGAAACAAATTTCAAAAATTCAAACCATGTATATAACTTTTGTAATTATTCATGTTTTTATAATAACAGATTAAACCAAAAAATTGCCAGTGGAGGAGTAGCAATTTACGTGGATGAAAAATTCATCAGCACACAGTTACCAGTGACTTCAAATAATATTGAGTTTAACTATTGCAATAAATATGCCTCAAAAGATTTATATATGTAATATGTTTATCCAACCAAATCAAACTATATCCCAAGAAGATTTAACAGCTATTTTGGAACAAATTCCTTCACCTAGAATTATTGTTGGAGATCTTAACTGCCACAATCCGAAGTGGGGTTCCATAAAATTCAACCCGAAAGGGAGAATTATAGAAGATATTATAACATCCCACAATCTGAATCTACTTAACAACGGAAGACCAACCAGATTCAACATACATAATGGCACATCATCGGCAATTGATATTTCTCTGTGTGACCCAGTTCTGTCCACAACGTTAACATGGGAGTTTTACCCTACTTATATGGTAGTGACCATTACCCCATTATAATTTCTTTAACGCATCAGAAAACCACAAATATTGAATCGCCTATCTCAAAGTGGAATGTTAAAAATGCTGATTGGACTAATTTTACCAAACAGATTGAACAAGACATTAACCAAACCAACTTTACATCATTAAACGACATTGACAAGTTTTTAAGTACATTTTTACAAACCATCTCAGCAGCCGCAGAGACGTATCTTAGAAAAACAAAAATTTTAAAGAAACATAAACTTCTTCCGTGGTGGACACCTGAATGCAGCCAAGATACAAGAGCGTATAAAAAATCTTTCAATAGACTAAAGCATCATAAAATAGACGAAAACATAACGGACTACAAAAACGAAGAGCTGAGGCAAGATACATTCTAAAAAAGAATAGAAAAGAATCCTGGAGAAAATTCATCTCATCTCTAAATACCTCTTCAAGCATAAGTACAGTTTGGAGAAACTTAAGGAAAATCTCTGGCAAAAGCCAACCATACAAGATTCCTTTTCTAGCAAAAAATAATTTCAATAATCCAAATAATTAGTGATAGAAAAAAAATCGTACATATATTAGCAGACCAATACGAATTAAATTCCATTGATGAAAATTACACTGATAATTTTAAAATACATAAAAACAACGTAGAAAAACACATATTGGGATTCAACGGACATGAGATTCACAAACTTAACATTCCTTTTTTCTTCATAGAACTTGCTGAAGCCCAGGAAGAACTTGCTGAAACTCTTCCAAATATTCAAGCCCATGACCAGACGGTATCCCCTTAGCATTTCTACTACATCTACCAGACAAAGAGAAAAATTTATTACTAGACTTTTATAATTTTATCTAAAGTAACCAGGTTTTCCCATCAAATTGGTCCGAAGCAATAATACTACCACTTCTTAAACCTGAGAAATCTCGGACATTACCTGAGTCATATCGACCAATATCTTTAACCAATATTATATGTAAAGTGTTAGAGAAAATGGTAAATAAAAGGCTGAGATGGTATTTAGAACAACAAAAACTCCTTATTCCACAACAAAGCAAATTTAGGCAAAATAGATTTACTATAAATAACTTAATAGACTTAGAGTCAGGACTACGTGAAGCATTTGCAAATAAGCAAGATTGTATTGCAGTTTTTTTTAATTAATAAAGCTTATGATACTATCTGGCGATACAATATCATATTAAAATTGCATAATTGGAATATCAGAGGCAATACGTTAAAATTTATTTCCAATTTTCTTCAATCTCGCAGCTTCATGGTTCGATCAGACAACGTTAACTCAGATAAAAAAGTTCAAGAGAACAGAGTACCACAAGAATCAGTTATAAGCTTAACCCTTTTTCTAATAGCCATAAACGACATACTTTAACAATTCTCACCGATTGTTAAAGAAAGATTATACGCTGATGACTTAGTTTTATTTGCCAAAGGAAAAAACTCTACATATATTTAAAAACAGTTATAACAAACAATCAATCAGTTGAAATCATGGTCTAGGACTATCGGATTACCATTTTCACCGACAAAAACTAAATGTATTTTATTCACACGAAAACAACACTCTGAAGCTATATCAACACAAATAATATCAGATTTTTAGGTATGGCTTTCGACCAAAAGCTCTCCTGAAAAAAACATACAGAAGAACTTGAAAAATAATGCCAAGCGGGACTAAATTTTATGAAAACTATTTCCAGCAAAATTTGAAGAGCAGATCAAAATACACTATTACATGTATATAAATCTTTAGTTAGATCCAAACTCGACTATGGTGCGATAGTTTATTTATCAAGCAAAGTATCAGTATTGAAAACATTAGAAACTGTTCAAAACACAGCTCTACGAATAGCTACAGGTGCGTTTCGAACGACACCAGTTGAAAGTTTACAATGCTTAATAGGAGAACCACCACTAAGTTTACGATGCAAATACCTTTCTCTCTCATATGCTTCTAAAATAGCTAGTAATAAAGAACACCCTACTTATACCAATACGTTCACAGATCGATTTCAAGACACTTTCTTTACAACAGGACTAGATCCACCATTTTACGAAAGAGTAGAAACCTTCATGACCTATATCGTGCCTTTCTTTAAATTCTTCCAACAAATTTCCTAACTTCTCCACCTTGATTAATACTAACCTTAGTATATATAAAAACCGTGAGACTATAACAGACCTGATCAAACAATCATTCTTAACAGAAATGGAAACTTTTAAAAATCACTATAAGATATAGGTACACTGACACATCCAAATCTTCAGTCGGTGTTAGTGCAGCCATCCTTACACCCTATACATCCTTAAAATTTAAATTCAATTCCATTACTTCGTCATAGACTGCGAAGTTGTTTGCAATATTACAAGCACTTATCCACATAAAAGAGTCGAAAAAGTCCCCGTCTCATATAATAACCGATTCGCTTAGCTCACTTCACACTATCAAACGTTTATACACTAATAATCCAATTGCCTCACATCTTCTTCTTAGAGTGCCATATCCCTACGGAACGTCGGCAACTACCATGCTTATAATATTGTTATACTGATCTCGGTCTTGCGCTACGTGTAGCAATTGGTCCGCTGTCAAACCTGTCCACTGCCGCAAATTCCTCAACCAAGAGAGTTTCTTCCGTCCTATCCATTTCTTTCCTTCGATTTTACCGTTGAGAATTAGCCGAAGGAACTCATATCTTGGTCCTCTGATTATATGTCCAAGATATTCTAGTTTACGCCTCTTAATAATATTTAATAGAGTTCGTTGATGTCCCATTCTTCGAAGAACTTCTTTGTTTCTGGTTCTGCTAGTCCATGGAATTCTTAGTATCCTTCGATACAACTACATCTCAAACGCCTCGATTTTATTTATGATATCGGCGTTTAAAGTCCAAGTTTCACATCCATACAAAAGTACAGACCACACGTAACATCTTGTAAACTTTTCACGGATTTCCAAATTTAATGAGTTATTGGATAATAGAGGCTTGAATTTTTGAAATGAGTTTTTTGCCTGTTTAATTCTACATCGAATTTCGAAGGATGGATCCAGATTTTGGGTAATCCAACATCCAAGGTATTTGAATATCTGAACTCTCTGCAGCGGTTGTTGGTTTAATATCAGTTGGGTTGCGCCGATATCCACTTTACTGGTCACCATGTATTTAGTTTTATCGATATTTATCGACAGTCCCCAATTTGTGCATTCCATGTCAACTCTATTGATTAGCTCCTGCAGATCGTCGATGTTTTCAGCTAGAATCAGAGTATCGTCGGCGTATCGTATATTGTTAATTATTTCTCCTCCTATGATAATTCCTTTTTGATCTTTTAAAGCTTCCTTAAATAGATTCTCAGAATACACGTTAAAGAGGGTGGGAGACAGTACACAGCCCTGTCTTACGCCTCGTTCAATACTGATTGGCTTTGATTCTCTGTTGTTGGTATTAATAATGGCTGTTTGGTTCCAGTAAAGTTTGGCAATAAGTTTGATGTCTTTCTCATCTAGTTGGATGCTCTGCAAGGCGGTAATTAGTCTGGTATGCTGAACGCGATCAAATGCCTTTTCAAAATCAATGAAGCACATATATACGGGTTTTCTTACCTCCCAACATCGTTGAAGGAGTGTTTGCATAGAAAATAATGCTTCTCTAGTTCCATACATGCCTCACATATCAAATAAGAAATAAAGATTCTAAATAATAATAAGATCACTGTTGACTTCATGTTTGTTCTATCACATTCAGGTATACAAGGAAATGAAGAAGCAGATGAACTAGTCCGCTTAGCATCCTTCAGCAAGGACTCCATTCTTATTAATGAGTTTTCTTCAGATGACTTCAAGTCAGAAATAAAATATAAAGTGTTAGGTGCGTGGCAAAATAAGTGGAGTGCATCACCAAATAAACACAAGGAAATCAAACAATTAGTGAAACCGTGGCTCCAACCCACAGCGAATAGACACGACCAAGTGAGAATAACACGTTTGCGATTAGGACACAGTAACTTTACACATAAACAACTCTTTACGCGAACTGTGCCGTCAATGTATGAAAATTGTCCAGTAACACTCTACGTGAAACATATACTAATTCAGTGCAAAACATATGAAGCAGCAAGAAAGAAGCACACTATCCCAAATAATATAAGGGAAGCCCTAGGAAAAAACATGAACATTAAAAACACAATAAGTTATCTTAAAGACTCAGGACTGTATCAATGATTGTAATTTTTCCTAACTTTATATTGTATGTATTATATTTTTTAGGTCCCTAATAACCCTGGTGGTTACAACGTAAATAAATTAAAAAAAATCCCATATTTCACGAATGGCTGCTAATAGGTCTGTTTCTCTTCTGTCTGTTCTAGGTATTTTATCATCAAAACGTAAACACTCTATAAGAAATTCAAATCTTTCCTGGCCCAAAGTTGCTTTATATATCGCACCAGAAATTGTGTCAATAAATGTTTGTCTTGTCGCTAATTGATTGTCTTTTTGGACAGCAGGAAAGATAAGTAGTCCTAGGAGTGCAGGCAATTTGTCATTATTAACTTTCGAGTTGGTAAGTTTTTCGACTTTATATTTTTGTGCCCTAAGAAAAATTTCAGCATTTGTATATTCTCCAATTTTTACCAGAGACTCAAAAAGGCATCTAAGGGAGTTTGAGCTTCCTTGGTTTTATTATAGGGGCCTTGAACAAAATGTACAAAATTACGTTTTGGAGTTTTAGTAGCGGCGTTTGGTTAAGAGAACGACCTGTGTCCATTTTTACCTTTTAGACTCGACGGCAACCGAGTTTGCTTTTCTATAGCTGCAATTTCTGGATATTTTTCTTCATTTGATGAAATTTGCTGAGCACGACATTTCTTTTCCTTGTTGATTTTAGAGCCATTACTTTCTTTTCTTAAAATCACTGAAGTAAACTGTTTTGCCAACTCATTACTCTTCACAGAACGTCTTTTACTTTTCTTACTACTGGATAGCAAGTCATGGTCGGAATCTTAGTCATTTTCGCTTGATGATTCGAACTCTGATCCAGATAGACTGAATGCATTTAAAAGGGCATCTTCTCTTTTAGATCCACTTTCTGATTTATTAGAATTGTCATCCGATTCACCTGGCCAAAGTTCTTCCCAGCACAAAATTGCAACTCAGCTGTCAACTTCTCTGGCGTGAGAGGTCTGTGCATATCTCTATTTTTTGTATTCAAATTTTACACTAAATAAAGCAAAACTTGATCATATTGTTGTTTCTGTAATTATAACGTTATTACTTATCTTCGTAATATTTAAGAAGCTGTGCTCATTTGTAGGCACTTCACTAATAATGTAGGCGTAACTGTACTTGTAAAACGTTTTGATATACACTAATGTAAGAATAGATGAGTGGGCGAGTAATACTGGTGTTTGTACCCCTTCCACAATATCATAGAACAAGGAAATTAGCGTCGTAAAAATTACGATGAGTAGTATAACTGATTCTGGATGGTAAAGACTTAGGATTCTGTCTTTTTGTTTGCAACTTAGTAATGCAAATGTAAATTATCTTCTGACAGTTACCTTACGGTTTTAATATGGATATTGTCGTTTTTGGTTATTTTGATAAAAAATAACTTTAAAATTCATCATACCTCGAACAGAATATAAACTGTTTAATATATTGTTTCACTTTTTATATATTATATAACTAAAAAATATTTACTACTTTAATATCCCCAAAAAGTTAAATTAAAAAATATCACACCTATTATCTTAAAGTTAAAAAGGCGAAAAATTTAAAAACTTAAGTCATTATTCCAGTTACTATTTTGTTAGAGATAATCCCACTTATATACTGCTACTGCTTCTCTAATTTAAATGAATCAATTACTTAAATCGGCTGACTTCAACTTTTTTAATTTATTACCTTTTTATAATTATAATTACGGTTAATTAAAAGAAGACATAAAAAGCTTCATTAAAATGTAAATGCCTCCCGGAAGATTTCTTTATCAGTAGGTTTCTATAATTCCTTGCGCTTTTTATGCTAAACTTGTGATTTATTCTTCGAAAAATATACAAAAAATGTAGTTAACCTGGGAATACATTTAAATCAATTCGACTTAAATACAAATAGCGTATTATTTTCCTCAATACGTCTAAAAAGAACCGATATTGTAAAATTCAGGATGTTTGATTTGACTACATTTGTTTTGTTTGGAATGAAAATAGTTGATGTTTAAACGTGTAAACTATATTAAATACATCTACTATTTGAGGGATTTTTTATTTTTGTGTTTCAATAAATTACGTACGAATACATGTTCTAGCACATACATAAAGCACATCTATTGATATTAAGTATTTACTGCCTTAAAGGGGAATTTATTTATTAAAATAATACGAAGTATACCAATCAGTAGCGGATAGCTACCCCTTTGTGGTCCCGATAGAGGGTAGAGTTATTTCAGGGAGGTAGCGTCCCTGCCCACGCGAGCTCCTGGTTTTTCCTCCATTCCCTACTTAGGTGAAACCAGGCCCAAGCCCAAGTATTATCCTACCTAAACTCCAAATTCCTTTCCTATATCCCCCACCCCTACTCGATCACCCGTCTGCCAGCGTGGCGAGTTATCTATCAGCCAAGGGAATAAACCCCGACAGAAAATTCTGGTCCTCCTAGCAAGAGGGTTTAGCAATGGGCCAGCAACTCATTCTTGGAAAAAATGGTAATGCTAAAAATACCGAAACCAAGCCTCGGGATATGGATGGAACTATAGGACGACGACAATGGCAAAGAAAACGGACACTGATTTGTGGTACATGGAATACACAAGGAATTAGAAATAAAATCAAAGATGTTATCGAAGAAGTGAAAAAACACAAAATGGACTTCGCTGTACTCTCAAAAACAAAGAAACAAGGACAAGGAACCCAAAATCTTGATAGATATATACATAAACACACGGGAGTTAATAAGAAAGAACATGCCAAAAGAGGAGTATCAATACGTATATTGAACAAATAAAAAAAGAATATATCGAACTGGCAAGCAATAAACGAAAGAATAATAAAGATCAACCTCAACCTGAAAGGATCAAAAATAACAATAATAGGTACATACGGTCCGAATGATGATGCACGCCTAGAAGAAAAAACAAAATACTATGAAGTCCTAGATGAAAGTATTTCTCAAATAGGTCAAACAAGGGAAACTATTATACTAGGTGACCTCAATGCAAGAACTGGTAGAAGAGTAAACGATAAAACAATAGGACCATATGTAAAAAACACTACAAACGACAATGGAAATAACTTAATAGAAATGTGTAGACACAACTCACTAAGGATTATAAATGGGTATTATAAACATAACGAAATACATACATATACATGGACTCAGCCTACAACAAACTTAATATCAGTAATTGATTATCTAATAATGAAACCAAAATCTAAAATAAAAGTGCATGACGTAAGAGTGTTTTGAGGAGCAGAATGTGGAAGTGACCACCATCTAATAAAAGCCAAAATGATACTACCTCTAAGAGGAAATGGTACACACCAACAAAATAAAAATCTAAATGAAAATCACTCAGTAGAAGTTGAACAACTGCAGTACAATCTAACAAGTCTAGACAACGATAGTATTAGAGAATTATATAAAAAAAAGATTGGAGCAACAACTACCACAGGAATTCAAACATAAAACAACAGAAGATTTACACAGAATAATAAGAAAAGGAATACATCAAGCGGCGAAAGAAGCATTAGGTATAAGAGTAAACAAACTCAGAAAGACAAATAATTGGTGGAATGATGAACTACAGGAAATGAAAGAACAAAAGCAAAAATTATATCACAGATGGCTGAGAACAAAGGATCAAGAACACAAAAAAGAATATAGAGAAATGGTAAATAAATTTAAATCCACGATAATAGAGTCAAAAAATCAAAGCTGGGAGAGAAAATGTCATTAATTAGATACGTACATTGTCGGCCGCAAATCAAGGGAATCCTGGAGGTTTATAAAAAACAACAGATCCAATAAAACAGAACAAATAGCCATACACTTCATAGAGCCCGAAAAATGGGGAAAACACTATAAAACACTGTTAGTAGAACAAAGACCGGAATACAAAAACATAGAACAATATGAAGTCCTGATTCAAGGAGAGCCACCAACAATTAACATCGAAGAAACTAAAAAAGCTGTATCATTGTTGAAAAATGGACGTGCTCTGGGTCCAGAGGGGATATATGCAGAGTTATTAAAAAATGGAACCAACAAACTATTCGAGACACTAACAGAAGTTTTCAATACGCACTTGCACGGAGAACCAGTGCCACAAAGTTGGAAAGAAGGATGGATTACATCTATCCATAAAAAAGGAAATAAGAAAGATTGCAATAACTATCGGGATATAACTGTTACGAGCACGCTTAGCAGATTATATGGGAGAATTATAAAAGAACGCATATGCGAAGAATACCGTCCTTTTGAATCAGAAGAACAAAACGGATTCAGAGCAGGACGATCCACAATAGATAGTTTTTTCTGCTTATTCCAAATACTCGAGAAAAGAACACTGTGATCTCGAAAAATTCATTTACTTTTAGTCGATTTAACAAAAGCCTATGACACCGTGACTGTTGTGAAATTGTGGGAAGTATTGGAGAAAACCAGTATCAGCGTTCCACTAATCGACGCTATTAAAGATCTATATAACAACACAATATCAAAAGTTAAAATAGGAAATAAGGTTTCTAATGGTTTTCAGGTAACAAAAGAATTGAAGCAAGGTTGTTGTTTATCTCCCATACTATTCAATATATATATATATATATATATATATATATATATATATATATATATATCGACGAAGCACTCAGGCACTGTAAAAGAAGTGTAAAGGGATGGGGCTGTCTATTGGGGAGGAAATGTTATACACGTTGCACTATGCAGATGACCAGGTAGTTATTGCCCAAGACAAGGAAAACCTGAAGTATATGGCTAGAAAACTAATGGAAGAGTACAAAAAATGGGGCCTCGAAGTAAATTTACAAAAAACGCAATATCTGTGCATAGGAGGAGAAAATACTGCAGATGACCTCTACTTAGAAGACGGGAAAATTAAGAAATGCGATCAATGTATTTGGGGGTAAAACTAACACAGACAGGAAGAACTGATGAAGCCATAAAAGACAGAATAACCAAAGGGAAACGAGTTATAGGTGCATTGAATTCAGTACCATGGCAGAAAAATATAAGACCGGAAACAAAAAAAAAGGATATGTAATACCATATTGAAACCAGTAATCGTCTATGGCTCAGAACTAAAACAGTTATCACAAAAACTTAAAGGTAACCTATTGGCAGTTGAAATGGATTTTTGGAGGAGAGCATCGGAAAAGTCTAGATTAGAACATATGAGAAATGAGGACATAAGGAATCAAATGAATGTCACTTACCTGCTAGTTACGTCATTATTTGACACACGTCAAATTTTGTGCTCGTATTGATTTTCACGATAACTCTGTAGAAAATAATTATTTCGCAAAGAAATTTTGCATGATTGTTCTATATATCAATAGTCAGTAGTTTTTGTAAAAATTTTGTGTAAAAAGTGAAGTCACAGCGAATAATTACTGTGAGTACCATTTCACAATTTATTAATATAAAACCAAATACTAATTACACACGAAAAACCGGACCATGCCGTCCACCTCATTTTGTTCGAACTGCTCGAAAACAATAGCGACAGCTGACCGCAAACTCCAGTGCGATGGATGTAAGCGTCAAATACATATCACATGCACCGATCTTTCTTCGGAGGATCGCGTCACCCGACAAAAAATTCGTGGACTGAGTATACTTTGTAACTCATGGAGCTTCAATATTTCTAATATTTCAGAAATAAAAGATCTTCTGCTAGATTTTATTCGGAAATTCGTATGAAAATTGATGATTTTGATAATAAAATAACTGAGTTAAACAATAAGCTCAGCCAGATTGATTTATTTAAGTCTACCGATCTCACGGATAATATTGCTAACGAAGCTGTAGATCGCATAACACGTGCTAAAAAAATTCTAATTAGAGGCGTAACAGAATCTTCCTCTGGAGATGCACAACGTAGAAAAGATGACGACGCGAATAAGGTTAAGCTTGTTTTGGATACTGTTGGCTACCAGGAAAATCAAATCACCTTCTACAGAGTCGGCAAAGCAAACCAACGATTTCCCCGAATGATAAAGGTTGTAATGGGTTCTGAATACCACGTTAAAGATATTCTGAGAAATAAAGCCAAACTTCTGGAGAACAAAGCCACGGAAAAATTCTCAATAATTGACGACAAGACGCCCATCCAACAAGTACGTTTAAAAAAACTCCGAAGTGAGCTAGAAACTCGCAAAAATAACGGTGAACATGATTTAACTATTAAATACATCAATGGCACTCCCAAAATCACGAAATTTCGTTTATAATTTTTCTACCGACAAATTTAATGACTGGCTATTTCTATATACTAATTTAGATTCACTTTCCGCTAAGTTTGAAGAATTTGAATGCACAGTGCAACTTCTTAAACCTGACATTATTTGTATTGCCGAATCCTGGCTTAAACCCACAATTCCTGACTCCTCTGTTAATATAAATGGATATACAATATATCGTAAAGACAGAGAAAATCGTGTGGGTGGTGGTGTATGCATTTACTTATCTAATATTATTACCACAACTTTCAAAATTAACATTAAGCTAATAGATATTACAATAGAGCAGGCAGAATTCAGAAAGGGTTACAGTACAGCGGATCACCTCCTTACAGTCAGAACGCTAATAGAGAAAGCCAATGAATATCACTTGAACTTGTACATTGGCTGCGTTGATTATGAAAAGGCATTCGACTCCATAGAAATTTGGGCAATAGAGAGAGCTATGAGCAACCGCAGGATTGACTCCCGATATAGAATGTTCATACATAATATTATTATACATAATAAACAAAGCTATACCAATTAAGAAAAGAGCTCGCTAGGGAGATGTTATCTCACCAAAGCTATTTACACTTGGACTGGAAGACGTGTGGAATATATTAACTGGGAAGATAAAGGAATAAATGTTAATGGAATAAAACTGAGTCATTTGAGAATTGCTGATGACATTGTAATATTCGCTACAAGTTTCAAAGAACTACACACCATGATGAAGCAACTATTTTAAGCTTCGAAAAAGGTAGGTCTTAAGATGGACTTTAGACAAATATAACGAACATTAGAGAAATAACGTTGAACGACAGAAATTTAGAAACCGTAAGCGAATACCTGGGACAGATAATAAAAGTTAATAAATCAAATCAAACTGCCGAAATTACCAGAAGAATAAGGCTAACGTGGGCAGGATTTGGAAAACTGAGTTGGATCTTGAAAAGCACTAAAATAGAACAATATTTGTAAATCAGAATTTACGATCAGTGTCTCCTCCCCATACTCACGTATGGTTCACAGACGTGGACACTCGCAAAAAGAGCGATGGAAAGATTAAAAACCAAAAATTAATGTTGCAATATAAACAAACAAAAACAAATTATTCTCTGAAACTTCTATTATCCAAAAGTTTTTAATTTTAGACAATCATCTTAAAAAAGTCTAAGAATTATTAAACTACAAATTAAAAATAGTCTGTGTTTTTATGTAAAGAGTTTAAACAAACAAACATAAACAGTTTGACTTCAGTTAGATAAGTTCAGATAAATTTATTAATTCAGCAATTTTCGGAACAAGATACATATTATAATGTACACTACACTGTAATGTAATACAGTACATGATTTGTATAATTTTATTGTTCTAAAAATTGCTGAATTACTAAATTTATCTGAACTTATCTAACTACACACCTCACGCAAATGAGACTGCCGGTGCCGGAGACAATTAAATTGCCAAATTAAAAAAAAAATGAATATTCGCATTCGCATTCGCATTCGCAAATGTTTAAAAACTGACAATCGTTACATCACTAGTGGTCGAGTATTCTAGTGGTAGAGGTTTATCCATTTACTCTTACTTGTATTTCTCTTTTATTCAGAAAGTTTTTATAAACGCAAGCATATATCCTTGAACTCCCCATTTATCAAGTTTATTTAATATGAGGTATCTCCATGTTGTCAAAAGCTTTATTCACATCAAAAAAGACTACTATAACTTTCTGATCTAGTAAGAATGCATCATGAATGGTTAACTCAAGTGCAACTTTGGGCTGTGGTCAGAAGATTTTCATTTTCTAGATACCATGTAAGCCTGTAATTTAAAATCTTCTCGAGAAGTTTACACATGCTAAAGGTGAGGGAAATAGGACGGTAAAATGTGGGACAATCTTTTGGATTGTGTTGTTTATAAATTGGTATTTTAATAACTTTGGTCCAATTATCAGGAAAGTAATGATTTAAAAAGATGTGATTAAAGATGTCTAAAAGTATCTTTTTGCCTTTTTGGGGTAGATTTTTTAACAATATTGATGGAATATTATCAGGACCTGGGGATGTAGTTTTTAAGTTTAAAAGGGAAAAATCTAATTCTTGCAAAGTTATGGGAGAGATCTGGTTGCGAATTTTGATGTCTACAGATTCTGTGGTAATCTTGTGTGTAGAAAAGATCGGATCTAGTACAGAATCGCTAGCGTTTTTTTGAAATACGTCTACTAGAATTTCAGGAATTTCGTTTCTACAAGAGATGATTTCGTTATTATATGAAAGTGCATTTATTGAGTGAGGTAAACTTGATCCTTTTATTTTCTTTATTTTGTTCCAGATTATATTTGCTGGGGTAGATGTGTTAATGCTTCTAACATATTCAATCCAGGGGTCGTTCTTACTCTTTTTCATTAAGAATCGTGTACTAGCTCTCAATCTCTTAAATTTTATTAGGTTTTCCTCTGTTTTGTGTCTCTTTAGAACGTTAAAGGCGTGCTTGCTAGCAGCCAAGGCCCGAGAGATTTCTTGATTCCACCAAGGTACCGGTTGCCTTTTACACGGTTTAGTTTTTCATACAGATGTAGAAGCACAATTTAAGATAATGTTGTTAAAGTCCGTGCTGGTTTTGTGAATGTCATTTTTTGTTATCTCATAATTTTCCATCTCGTCTTCCAAGTCTTTTTGAAAAAATTCCCAGTTAGCTGATTTTATTTTCCATCTTTGATATGCATTCGGATTAAGAGGTTGGTTTGTCTCAATTGAGATAAGTAAGGGGAAGTGGTCACTGTCGTGCAGAGTTTTTGCTGTGTTCCATTGAAACATTTGTGCTAGTGATGGGCTACACAGGGTCAGGTCAATTGCAGAGAACAATCCGTTATATGAGTTGAATATTGTTGGGTTTCTAGTGTTTAATAAGATTTAATTTGATTTATTTATCAGACTGTGTAGAGGGTTGCCACATTTATCGATTTTTTGGCTACACCATGCTGGGTGATGGCAGTTAAAATCTACTAGAATTACTTTGGGATGGGGTAATTTTTCTATGAGTGCTGTTAGTTCATTTATGTTGTCTTGGTTAGGATGCGGTAAGTATATATTGCAAACATTGATGTTTTTACTGTAGGTAATTGAACCAGCCACAGCTTCCAGGTTTGTAGTAAGTGGAATGATTTTTGCTTCAGTGTCATTTCGAATGAAAGTAGCTACTCCACCACTAGCATGCATTCCATTTCTGCTTTTCAGAAATGGCACATAATTTCTAAGTGTTACAGAATTGTTTTTTAAATTGAGATCCTTGCAGACAAATTACAATGGGAGAAAAATTGTTTATAAGATGTTTTAATTGCTCAAGGTGGGTGTAGAATCTGTTTAGGTTCCATTGAATTAAAAATGTATCAGACATTTTATCCTGACTAATTATGTCGTTGTCATATTCTTCTGTAGATGAATAATAATTTGAGGATAATGTTGTCTTAATAGTTGTAATTGTTCTTTTTAAAGAGGAATTTTTAATATTTGAGTAAATAAAAGTGAGGATGTCAATAATTTCGGATATTTCATTGGTGTAATCTTTTGCTATAAGTTCAGGGTTCTTAGAGTTAGTGGCATTTTCTAAAAATAGGCATATTTCTGAATAACCTATAGGAAAGGGCGGATTTTTTTGTTCTATTAAGTTTTTAATAGAGTCGAGGACAGCAAATGTGTTTTCAGTCGACTTGGCCCTTTTTTTTGGTTTAGATGTTTTGGGAACAGAGAAGACAGAGAAGAAGAGTCTTGTGATGTGGGAATATCAGAAACATCTGGAGAATTTGATAATTGTCTTTTGGCCTTATCTTTATTTAAAGGTGGGTTATCGTTACTAGTTATAGATAGGGTAGGAGCTGGAGGGTTATAGGGAATGTTTACTTCAGAAAGAGTTTTATTTATGGTTTCAGTTAGCTGTATATTGGTTTGGTTATTTGAATTAGGATTTTCAGGTATTTCTGTTTCCATTTGTTCACTGGGCGAATCCGATTTATGAATGCAATCAACTTCTCGGTGTCCTTTTGTTCGACATTTAGAACAATTAAATTCATCTATAGAAAGGTATATTCGATATGTTGTAGAATCAAAAGAAATGTTGAAAGAGTCTGTTATGGATAAGTTTTCTAATGGATTGATGTAGATTTGCCGCCGAAAACTCAGAACATGGTTATATTCTGTCTCAGACATACCCACTAGAAGAAATGTCATTTTTGATATGGCTATAATTACCATTTTCTTAAGTTCGTCTTCTATAACTTCGTTTGGAATGGTTGGACAAACATTCGAGATGACTAATCTTAATGCTGGAGTTATTAATCTGCGGACTTCTACTTATACGTATTTATGTGAATCAATGAGTTGGTCTACTATTCTTTTAGAAGATAAATAAATGCAAATGCGGTTGTTTGCAATTTTAGAGGCAAAAACTATGTTTTTTGGAGGGACAAGTGATCCAAAAGCAACTATTTAATCATGAATTTTAATTCCTTCTATGGCAGATAGTATAATAGCTTGGTCTTTTGCCGAATATTTGAATGTAGTTAGTATGTTTTAGTATGTAGACGGTGTGGTGTTTTGTGAAGGATTATTTTCCTTTGGATTCATTTTAGTTAATAATTTTTGTCTTTAAATTTATTTATCATAGTCAATTTTTTACCCGTGCAAATCCGGCTCTGTATTATCAGCAGACTTTTAAATAAAAGTCGCTCTGGGAACCGGTCGGAGCGGCCTTTGTAATAATTTTGTTGACTTTCAGAATATGTTGTATTTTGTATTATTGAAAATATTAATTGTACTCACTGCAATTTCAGGCCAATCGATGAAAAGCACTGTAGATTTTCTAGTAAACACATTTAACTAAATTTGTTCACTTTAATCTATTAGATTTAAACGATATTATCGGAGCTAACCTAAATGTGGTTTGTTAAACCAAGGTCAGAGCCGAATCTCATTTTCTTATTTATTTTATTCTTTCTTTCTCCTAGCATATTTCATATCTTCTTTTGATCTCCATACATGGCAAGCTCCATTTTTACTTTCCTAGTATGTTTGCTTTTGTTTCTTTATCTCACAGTTTGCTCTGTTTCTAACTTCTTTATAAATTTTTTATGTTTCCAGATTTTTGTTGCTCATGTATCTTATGTAGGCATCTATGCAGTTCTGGAAGATCTTTTCTTCCATTCGTCTTCGGTAGAGAATTTTAGTGCTCTCGTTTTGCAGGGTTTCTACATTAAATTTTGTTATATCGTTCGTTTTTTTTTTTATCGTGGATTTATACATGATAATTCAAGCTTTGTATAAGATCAAACTATGTTGTGTGATAGCATTTGCTTACGTTAGCATTTTTACTTCAAGTTTGTGGCTAGGTTGCAGTTTTCTGATAGTGACTACAAAGTCGATCGTTAACTTTAGGCTTCTGGTATTGTTAAATATATATATATATATATATATATATATATATATATATATATATATATACATATATATATATATATATATATATATATATATATTTATATATATTTATATATATATATATATATATATATATATATATATATAAATGAATATATATATATATATATATATATATATATATATATATATATATATATATATATATATATATATATAGATAAATTTATGCACTTTCGATATAACTTTTAAAAAAGAATTATTTATTTTCAAAATTATACAACTAAGTTTTCTACTTCAAAAAAATACAATATTACTTTAGTAAAATCTTAATTACATAAATGAAACGAATTGATGAAATAATGATAATCGAATGAATGTTATAAAAATATAAAAACGGGTTTATTGTCCGGAATTGTTGGAGATGCTGAATTTGCAATTGCTTGCATTACACTGTAGTTCAATGTTCAACGGTTATTAGTATGGGAGGCTATGGTTACATTTCTTCTCCCTCCTCTGGATGTAACTTTGTCCTCGAAGTTTTTTATTGTTTGGGCTAGTAGTTCTTCAAAAATTTGGATTTGTGCCGTGTCTAGCTTGGGTCCGAAAAGAATTTTGGAAAACGTGTTTTTTTTTTTCAGTAGGAATATTGTTAGTATTACTGACACAAATAAGATGATTATCAGTGAAATGATGCTGAATCCAGTAGAAAGTTGTGGTAAATTAGCAGTCATCTCGATAGGTTGGATTTGTCGATGCGTCTCTGGGATTCTCAGTTTTTCGATTTTTATTTCGTGGTTTGCTATAAGTTCCATGGGTATGATATCTGGTATATGGATTTCTTGATTTGACTTTTTGTTAAATTTAATGCCATCTATGGTAATGGATTCATTTGTGGTAAGGATGCTGCTGGATTTGATCGTTTGTTCCCTAATATTGATTGGTTCTACTATTCCCAATAATATCACATTGTTGGTTTCTTGAAAGAAATTTTCTTTGGCTATACTTTTAGTGCCATTCTTGACATTTGGTATCGTACATTGGGACCTTACTGGTTTCGTACATATGATGTTCTCAGCTTGTCTCGTGCAGGTCTCGAACCATTTATTATTGGTATAATAATGTGCTGGTGCAAGAATCATAATATGGTCTGCATTTGGGATAGGATAAATTTTAAATGTGTTGTAGGATTGTTCGTAGAGGATAGGGATTTTGATTATTATGAGCATAGTTTGTTGTGTGACACAAATTAATGTTTTAGATAGTTCAACTAGTTCATATGGGTGTTCGTTATTTACTAATAAAGAATTTCTGGAATAAATTTTTAAGAGATTTACTTTAAGATTTTCAAGTTCTTTTAATGTGAACAATTCAATATTGGACATGTCTAGATGGGATAAGGAGATGGTTCTGATTAATTTCATAAAAAATTCGTATACGTTTTAAAGGTTTAATATTTCGTTCTGTAATGCAACATATCCGTCGAGGTCAGCTGACAGCTTGTCAGTTGTGGATGTAAGCAAGCCATTATTAATGTTTTAATTTAATTTTGATTTTTTAATTTTAACAAGCCAATTTTGTTTCATTTCTATAGCGGTATATGAGTTTTTAGGAAGGTTTTATATCCCATCTAAGTCTGAGTCGTCTGGGTTTCCTGTAATATATTTTATGGCTGTACCTAGAAAGTTGAAAAGTCCTCTTTTTTGTATTCTTTTACGTGTAATTTTGTGTAGGTCGTCTTCTGCTTGTCGTTGTAGATGTTTGTATTGAGTGTATAGTGACGAAAGTGGTCCTCGTTTTAGTTGGTCTTTAAAATAGTCTATTGGGCTACTGTTTAGGGTTTCTTCTAGTTTTTCTAAGTCAACGTATAGAAAGTGTCTATGGTAGTGAGAAATTTCGTGAGATTTGCCTATATCTACGGCGTAGTATCCATTATTGGGAACTTCCAGTATTTTGAGTGGATGTCCCAGGGATAGGGTTATCCTGAAAGGAGATTTCGTTTGAAATATTTTTGTCTACATGTTTCCTAGTTCTTTTTACAAATTTAAGATCAGTACTAGTTTTATTTTATTTATCTGTTTTTCGTATTATTTTTGTATTTTCTTGTTTGTCGGGTTGCATTGTTAAGTAAGGGGCTTCTAATTTTGGCTTGTGTTTTTTCTTAGATACATACAGAGGTTGTGAAAGATCGACTTCAGGTATCTCTTCGGTATTTTCGTTATGTTTGTCTAAAGCGTGTTATCTTTTTTCTTTTTGTTTGTTGTAAAGTTCTTGGATAAATGGTGGTAATTCGTCTTAGTGGTTTTGGTAGTATGTTTCATACACTAGAAGGTCAAAATCGAAATGAATTTCCTCAGCGTATGGACCGTAAAGAATTGAAAAAGGTGAGTAATTGGTAGCACTGTAAATAGATTGGTTGTAGATTAAAACGGCATACATCATCTAGTGAATCGTTAGGGTTTTAGGCACGTAAGGTGCGAAGTTTTTCTATAAGTGTAGAGTGGAAGCGTTCTACGGGTGAATTAGAAGATGAGTTGTTAGCAGTAGTGAAATGTACTTCTGTTTTATGGAGATTTAAAAATTCTTTAATAATTGCAGAGTTGAATTCTGTGCCTGGGTCGCAAAAAATTTTTTGGGGATAGTTATGATGTGAGAAGTAGTGTCGTAGTATGCTCAGAATGGAGATCGACGTTTTGTCAGGTATTTTATAACATTGGGCGTACTTAGAGAATGAATCTACAATTGTCAGATAAAGATTTTTGTTACAATGAAAGACGTCTATGTGTAGTATGTTAAACGGTTTTTGTCCCAAGAGTGGTCCTAACTGTGGCGGTTTGTAAGGGTGTCTTTCATATTTATTTTTTAACCATATTTCGCAAGTGTTGATAAAGTTTGAGATTCTAGTTTGCATGGAGGGCCAGTAAAATTTATGTCTGAGGTACTTGTAAGTTTCTACTATCCCAATATGGTTATCGGTGTGGTATTTTTTGATACATTCTACCTGTTGTCTTTCGTCTTCGATGTCTTGTAATAGTTTGTTGCAAAATATCGTTCTCACTGGGGAGTTTATGTTTTCTTTAAAGTAACTGCATTTAAATGGTCGGAATTCGTGTGGTATTTTTAACCCAAATTTTTGATTGGGCCTAAGTAAATGTTGGAAAGTTTCTGCTAATTCGTTTTTCCAATCGTCGGTAATAGTTACTATGTAACGGTGTTTGTTAAAAATTTTCTTATAAGTCATTTCGTATTTTTCAGAGTTTGGTTCAAATATAATTTGGTTAGTTGACAAGTTGATTGGTTCTTCCGATATTTCTATGCCTGTAATAGGATTTTCGACAGTGGTGTGTTGCGTGTTTCCGTCCGTTGGGTTTTGGTTTTTATCAAATTCATCTAAGAATTCATCGATGTCGAATTGGTCACTAATATCCGGTGGTTCGGCAGAGTTTGAACTAGTGCTTAAGACGTTTATTCGAACTCGACTGAGAGCGGCTGCTACTTGATTTTCCTTTCCTTTTTTATAACGGACTTCAAATTGAAATTCTTCAAGTTTAATTGTTTGGCGGGATAATCTTGAGCAAGGATCTTTGATTTTATTAATCCAAACGAGTGGGTTGTGATCTGTTTCAATAATAAAATGTTGGCCATACAGATATGGGCGCATTCCACAATCGAAAAAGAATCTACCATGACAAGCAATTCTTTTTCGATTGTGGAATAGTTACGCTCTGTAGTATTTACTGTGCGAGAGTAGTAGGCGATCGGCTAGTTATTCTGGGATAAGACAGATCCAATAGCTATGTTAGATGCATCAGTAGTTAATACGAATGGTTTAGAAAAGTCGGGGTATTGGAGAATCGGGGCGTTGGTTAGTAACTGTTTACATTTTTGGAAACACTCTAACAAATCTGGATTAGTGGGGTCAATGGGTGCGTTTTTTTGTTTACATCTCGTGAATGGAGAGGTGATCTTTGCCAAGTTTTTACAGAAACGTCTGCAAAAGCCAATAAGACCTAAAAAGAATTTTATTTCCTTGACGGTTTTAGGTAGAGGATATTTCTGGATAGCCTTGATTTTACTGGGGTTCAGTTTTATACCTTCGGGAGTAACTATGTGACCTAAAAAGACGACTTCTTTAGTCAAAAATTCGGATTTACTTAATTGAACCTTTAGATTGTTTTCTCGAAATGTATTAAAAATTATGGAGATGTGGACTAAGTGATCTTGTAGAGATTCGGAGAAGACTATAACGTAATCCATATAAACAAAACAAAATTTATGTAGGAAGGGTCTCAAGATATTGTCCATTAATCTTTCGAAAGTGGCAGGACTGTTCTTTAGTCAAAAAGGCATTCGCAAAAATTCGAAGTGGCAGTGAGGTACTGAAAATGCTGTTTTGTTAATATAATTTGGATGAACTTCTATTTAATGGAAGCCTTGAGCGAGATCTAGGGTGGTGAAGTATGTAGCTTTACCAAGATTGTCAAAGATTTCATCAATTTTTGGTAGAGGATATTTATCTGCGATAGTATTCTCATTGAGTTTCCTATAATCGATCACCATGCGGAATTTTCGCTTCCCTGAGGCGTCAGGTTTCTTGGGGACAATCCAGACAGGTGCCGAGTAAGGTGAAACTAAAAGTCGGATTATCTTGTTGTCTAAAAGTTTGTTTACGTGTCGAGTGATCTCTTCTTGCATATATTTGGGATGTCTGTAGCCTCTGACGTCCATGGGTGATTCGTCCTTGGTTATAATTTCATGTTTTACTGCTGATGTGAAAGTTAAATTCTTTGAATCGTCGTAAAAAATGTCTTTGTATTTTTTACAGAGTTTTATTATCTTACTTCTTTCTTCTTCGTTTAGATGTTCTGTTCTTATTGCTGGTTTGTGAAATTGGGTCGGGCCGGATGAAATCTCGTAATTGTCTAGATTTTCGACGTGTATTGTTTCTAATTGTATAGGTTTTTGTAGTGTAATGTTTTCTAAAAATCCGTCACTTACATTGTGGATTGGGTTGGGTATTTGTAAATTTGCAATTTGTGGCGTTAATAAAGACTTGTCCTTGTTGTAGGTCAACGGGTATTTTATTGTATAAAGTATAGAAATTGATCTCGACGTTGTGAGTGGTTAAGTTTAGTACTTTAGTTTCATAATTTATTACGGCTATAAAACGTTCTAGCTCAGAGTTTCCTAAAAGAATGTCGAAATCTTCGCTCCAATCCGCAATTCGAGCATTTATAGGTTCGTAAATATTATAGACTTACAGCAGAGGTGTTTTTATATTTAGTAAGTAATTTTGGGTTGTTTTCATAGATGTCAGGGTGAACGGTTGCGAAACGACTGTGTGGGTGCCAACAGAGTCGATTAATACTTTAATGTTTGAATTAGGCAAGAAGCAAAACGGTAGTCGGGGATTAGTTTGGAGATTACCTAGATCGATATCGGTGGTGGATGCTCGTCGGTCGGATCCTCGGGAAAATCCTAAGAAGTTTCTTCAAATTAATTCTTCGGGATCGTCGTTAATTTCGAAATATTCGGGGGTGTATTTAAAATCTTCGTCTGGGGTTAAATTTATATTGAACTGATGCGTGCGTCTAGTGGACGTGCTCATGGGTTCATTTTTTGTGGTGATAGTCTGTACATCGGTCATTGGAGTAGCATGATATCTTTCAGGTTGTGGGTTTCGGATTTGTGGTCTATTAAAATTTTGATTGTTAAAGTTATTATTATGTGGGTTGTGTCTAGAAGAATTGAAATTCGATTGAGGGGTTATATTGGCGTTGGGCCTAGTTGTAAAATTTGTGTTCTGATGAGGGTGGTTTCTTACTAGGTTTGAATTGGTATAGGAAAAGTTTTGTGACGGATAAGAGTTAGAGTTTGGCTGAAAAACGTTTCTACTGGGATTTGTGTTGTTATTATAAATGTCTGGTTTGTATTAGTAGGCTTTTGTTTTGGTAAGAACAGTTTATTATTTTGCTGTGTCTTTAAATAATTCATATATTTCTGTTGAGACTTGTGATTGTCATATTATACATTTTTGAAGCGCTTCCTCAAGTGAGTATGCGAATATTTGTCTTGCTTTAAGACAAATATTCGCCATAAGGCTCATTAATGCCTGTTCAAAATATTTTTAACGGTATATTTTTAAAATAAGGAGTTTTAAAATTAACAGTTTCAACGTTGTCATTTAATGTTGTATGCTGTAATAAATCATTTAAATTTTTTGTAATTCTTTGGTGATATTGATCATACGATTCGTGATTTCATTGGACAGTTGTTGAAAGCTGGGTACCTAGAATATCTTCGGAACGTCTATCTCCGTACTTAGCTAAAAGAGCTGGACGTACTTCAGCCCAAGCTGTTTTGTTTGAATAATTAAGGAAGTCCCGTGGTTCGCATTTGATACGAGAGATGATATTTGAATTTAAAATAAACTCCTGAGAAGGTGTTAACTACTGACCTACCAGAAAGGTAATTAAATTATCACCTGATTTTAGAAAGGTAGACAAGTTATCTCCGGTGGAGAATTCTGGTAATGTAGCACATAAGCTAGTGATATCGGCATTTGAAAATAGCATTTTAAATTCTGTGATTAAAATGGTAGGAATTTGTTGAGGAAAATCGGCGTTAATACGGGTGTTAGAATTAATTTGAGAATTCAATGTAAGGTTTTCAAGTAAAGAGTTTAAATTATTCAGAGTCTTCAGTTATATCAATAAAAGTGCTCATAAATGAAAATAGGAAGGAAAGGATAATGTACTTACAATAGGATGATCTGTTGGGATGTCCTGCACATAATCTTTTCTTTTCCAAAGTTGGGTGGAACTGACTTGACCAAGGAAACTGTTAATGCTTCTTGTACGAGCTGTGTCCTGTTCGCAGCGTCAGATAAATTTATGCACTTTCGATATATCTTTTAAAAAAGAATTATTTATTGTCAAAATTATACAACTAAGTTTTCTACTTCAAAAAATACAATATTAGATTATTAAAATCTTAATTACATAAACGAAACGAATTGATCAAATAATGATAATCAAATGAATGTTATAAAAATGGGTTTATTGTCCGGAATTGTTGGAGATGCTGAATTTGCAATTGCTGTAGTTCAACGTTCAACGGTTGTTAGTATGGGAGCTTATGGTTACATTTCTATATATATATATATATATATATATATATATATATATATATATATATATATATATATATATATATGTTGTGGCTTGCGGACGAAGTATATATTGTTTATACGTAATTTATTATGGGCCCACAAGTTTATCAGTTTATTTGTTTGTAAATTATACGGTATTTAACAGTTGATTTAAAAGTTCTTGTGGCATGTAATGGTTTTCTATATTTTCCCAAACTAGAGCATTTAACATACACGAATCACGTCCTCCAAGTCTTCAGTATGTAAAATCAGCTGAGGTGTATTTAGCAATTTAGTCTAAAGTATGACCAGCAGTTATTAAAGTATGTGGAAGGCCTCACCTACTAAATACTGTGTGATTCTTCACACTAAATGTGGTGCTAGAAGAAATTTTTGTGAAACTTTTGAGTTGGTAGATTTTTATAATAAAAAATATTTAATAATGTTTACTTATTTCTAAGCAAATAATGGATAGAATGTTTCCCATTTACGTTTCTACATTAATTTTATTTAAACACTTTTTAATTTTTAACAATTTTTAAAATATTTTTATTTTTTCTATACACATACTAAAAAGTCAGTTAAACATAATTTAAAATAAAATTATATATTTGACTACACAGAACACGAAACTCAGTTTCTCTACATGCTACAACAAAAATGTGGCGGAAGAAATAGTTCCGGCACAAAACGTGATGAAACTCTGACCTACATAAGTTGAATTGTTTTATCTCATCACTATTACTCTCAGAAACTTCTAGAAGTATCTTTACAGGACGTTTCCATATAATAGAATTATGAAAAAAGTAAAATTGCATTTTGCAACGATGAATTCTCTACTGGTCATGAATACAAAAATAGTATAGGAAACTGTATATGGAGATACTGCACTAACGCATAATGGCAAAACATTTTTAAATATCATTTGGTAAAATAATACTATTAGAATCTAATTATTGTTTATGATAAAAAATAAAAAAAATATCGTCTAATTAACATAATAATTACGATTAAGATTTGACTTCGAACGAATGAATATCACCGAGACAGTTTTAATAGATTTTACTAGTTAAGTATATATTGTGTTTAACTGATTGAAAAAAAATTTTATTACCAAATATTTATACATATACAATCCTAAATTTGTAAATTTGATTAAACTGACCAAGCGTCACCTGTATTTTTCAAGCGGTGCCATTGTACATTTTTCAACGTATAGTTGGGCCGGTTTAACAGCTTATTTGTATTGTATATTATGTTAATATGCTATAATTTGCTGTTTATCTTACATAATAAGACAATAAAAACGGTAATATTTTTGATGATTGCCAATGAATACGTGAATGGTGAGTGCCTGAATTAATAAGATTACGTTAAGCTACGTTTTTGTAGTTGATTTACATTTAACCTCTAACGAAGATTATTATTTCTACTGAAAATTTCTAAACTAACTTACCAGCTAAAATACCACTTTAGACTACAATCCCATTGGAGATTTTAAGGGGTCATTTGACCCAGCAAAATTCATATTTAAATCTACAATTCGTATCGGCACAGGTGGCTACATAGGTAAGGTAAACTTAACACTCAAGGGAGGGGGGTGGTATATTTTGGTCAGTCAAACAATATTGTGCAGCATTTATAACTTAGCTGATACAAAAATATTGAACTGCGACCTAATGCCGTTCAAATATATTAAGATATTGGTACCAGTTGCAGGGGAAATCTTTGATTTTCAGAAAATTTGGATCCCATTTTCCGAAATTTGATACAGTACGTACAGTGCATAGTTTCGCATCGTTATTTAGATTAATTTTTTGCAGTGCCGTGCATATCGGCTTGTATAGGGGTGAGAAATCTGGGGTGCAACCCTTGATTTTTATGTAGTACAAATGAGGTCATTTGAGCCAATACAAAACTCTCTGATTTAAATTTAGTTGCATAAAATAAAACATTTTAGGACATGCTGTACATTTTTCACAGTACATGTGCTTATGAGAGGAAAATTCATTTCCTTCTGATATGTGGGACATATTACCATCAAAAATTTCTGTACGGCATTGATATATTTTTTTAATATTGATATCAATTATCACCAAAAACAAAATGCCATACAAAAAAAACTTTAAATCCCTTTGCGAAAACGATTGCCAAAAATACTCCATATTAGAGTAAAGTAATAAAAATTAAATAGACGGTTTAGTGAGTTCGAATGGTGATACGCTGAAACGAAATCAAACCTAAACCGTCTATTTTATTTTTTATTATTTTAATTTAGTATGGAGTATAAGAAAATTGTATTCAGGAAGGGATTTCTGTCTATATAAATTGGCATGACGTGGATACAATTATAAATCCCCATCCCAGTGCACTTGTCGTCTGCTTGATTTGCAACGTTTATAATGCACAGTTTTTGGCTGAATCCTGAATTAGATTTTTTATTTATATCTTTATTAGTAGATGTAACTGCAGCGACTGTTTGTAAATATTTACTCCATCGGTGCTTGCCATAAGTTCGCTCTGAAGAAGCCAAAAGGCAGAAATATGCATATCAGCGAATGGTGATACGCTGTAACGACATTAAACCTAAACCGTCTATTTTATTTCTGATTTGGTTTCTTTACGGATTCCTGTTCAAAATTGTCTCCTCTTAACAAATCAGAAGGGTGCCGGACATGATTTTTGGGCAGAAATTGTTTACGAAATTTTTTTAAAAAATTTCAAAAATAACCGGTTTTTGCCCCGAGAAACATTCTTTAAATTGCTTGGGCCATTTTAAACAAAAAAAGTCTGGTGTCATTTTTCTTACAGTTGACAGTTTTCAAGTTATAGAAAATTTAAAATCTCAAAAAAGCGAAAATACTCACTTTTAAGGCTGGAAAACTTCTAAAAAGTGTTTTTTTCAGATTGCCAAGTAAAGAGCAGTTTTGAGAAGGTCTATAAAATTTCTTTTGTTCTTTTCATTACCAAGATAAAATAATTAATAAGTTTAGTCGTGGCAGAAAGGGTAAAAATAATAATAACATAGGAATAGTGTAAAAAAAGTTATAAACTCATTTAAAATAATATAAATAAAAAAATATATAATAAAAACTAAGAGTAATGGTTCGTTTTTATCGTATTCTTACGAGTAATCTACAACTTGTTTAACTTCGGAAAACAGAAAAATTAATGAAATTATTCATAGTCAATCTGTAGTGAAAATTGTTCTTTGGAAAACCTTCCATAATATTACTCTTATGTCATTTCATCGTAAAATGATTAACACAATGTTATAGGGCCCAAAACAAAATTGTTTTAATAATTTTTAGTTATTTTTGTTAAAAAAAACAAAGAAATAAAGTAGTAGAGAATTTAATTTGCTATAAATACTGCTGTAATAAATTGTAGTAAAATTGTCTGTAGGCTAGTAGATATTGCTAGTTTACGAGATCTTCTTAGTCGTTAACCTGATTCAGGTATCGTAATATCATGAAGCTATTAGCTAAATGTCCCAATGTTCCTCCACGTTTTTTTATCTTCTGCCATTCTAGCGTCCGTGTATCGTGTGGGAGATCTACCTCTATTTCTTTTGCCTTCTACTTTTCCCTGGATGGTAAGTTTTTCAAGACCATTTCTTCGAAGCACATGTCCAAAATAGCTTATTATTTGTTCTGATATTTGTGTTCTTAGTCTTTTCTTTATGTTTAGCTGGTCCAGTATGGATTCATTTGTTCTCAAATATATCTATGTTCTTTTTGTCTTTCTCAGTAAGGGTCCAGCATTCTGATGCATAAGTAAAAACTGGAAAAACTAGACTTAGTTTACGAGATATAGCGCGAAAATGCCTTGTAATCCTTATTCCAAGATGGCCAGTATTCAAGAACCCGGTCAGTTTCGGAGCACTGTAAAATCTAGAGAAATTCATGAAATTAAAGAAATTTGTAATAAAAGTTACGCTTTAAAAACCCCTTTATATTATTGCTTTGATGTCATTTTTTTTGTAAAATTACCATACAGAAAGTTATAAGGTACAAAAGAAAATTTGTTTCAAAATTTTTAGTTATTTTTGTTTTTAACATTTGTAATAGTGAAAACCCTTTGCACCCATTTTTCCAAGATAGGACCGAAGTGGCGACACCACAAACTTAAAGTTAAACTTATACTTACGTTTCTAACACCTTAAAAGAATTAAATTGCGTCCCCTAAGAAATGCACACTAGGCCTAAAAAATGTAAAATTTTAATAGACTTTATCAGCTGTGCAAAATCCATCAGTTAAAAATGTAAGGCATTATTTTTTTTTGACGTGACAACGTCTTAAATTAGGTTGTGGCTCGGAGTCATTCATGAAAAAGTGTAACGCCCGCTCACGTCTGTTACAGTGAGTCACCGAACGAGAGAGAGGCCCGCCGGACCGGCGAATGCCTTGCGTCTCTCTCCCACTCAAACATGATCGGTCCGCTGAGCGCGCAGCACTAAAGAATTAGGCGCGTTGAATCGGTGCGTGGTTCCGTGCTTGTGTCTCTGTCAGTGTTGTTCCGTGTACCGATTTTTCGGTAGATCTACCGAATTTGATTCCTATCTACCGATCTACCGAACTGCCCCTTGAATCTACCTAATTTTAAAACAAATATCACAATGACTTGAAAATAAATTCGGATAATACAATTTATCTTTTTATTTCTGTTACCATCAAAAAACTTTTCAGTGTAACCTAATACTTGGTATTTTTAATACGTTTGTATTAAAATTCATTTGATACTTCCCTATAGTGTTTAAAAATATATTTGCAAAGATGCAAAGAAAGCGAAATACCCCGAGATTCAAGTTCGTAATTTTATACCTAATAATAACATATTGTATAAACATTATTCCGTAATCATAATCATTCACACACGTCTCTTCAATTCTCAAAGAATCTCAAGTATCAAGTGATAAATTATTAGCTAAATGACGGTGTGTGTGGTGTCGGTTTTCTTTGACTGCCGACTTAATACATTAGCAGATAATGGTTGTTACATCTATTTGAACCAGAACGTTTTAACTTTCTGTAAATATTATGACCTATAACTATTTCTCAAAATATTATTAAACCTTATTTGTATCATAATAGCTGATGTGAGCATTTGGTCCCAATAATTTGATTCTTTATTTATTAAACAAAATTCAATGAATTATGGTTATTTCTAATAATTAGTTCAGCATAATTATTTAAGGTCTTTAACTTTTGAACCATTAAGTCGCCACCATAATGGGAAACTTTTCTATTTTTAGTTTTATGGAAAAAAGTTATTCTTTCTAAAAAGTTCTGAATGATCTAAAACTTAGAATACAATCATCAGATATTAAATTTTTTTAGTAATATAGGCAGTTTATCAAAAAATATGAATTTTATGTTCATATTTTTTGACAAACCTCGTGTATATGGCTCAAAAAATTTAATTGATGATTGATTTTAGGTTTTAGGTCATAAAACTAAAAAAAAATTCCATTATGGTGTTCACTTAATTGAACGCACTGTATTATAATATATATATATATATATATATATATATATATAATTTACGTCATTGCATATGATCTACCGAAATCTACCGAATTTTGCCGAAGGCATCTCCCGATATTGGATAAGCTCCACGGAACATCACTGGTCTCTGTCTTTCTCGAGCGTTCTTGGCGTTCAAGACACATTACAGCAGAAACACTTCCTTTCATTTCATATTTCTCCTATCATCGTCCTATCCTCAACAAAATCACTCAAATAGAAATTAGTTAAGTTTAAGTTTACATGTACAATGTTTTAGTAAACAAAATATATTTCTATAGTTAAAATTTGTGCAATTCTTATTTTCATTCAATTCCTTGTTCCTATTGTGCAATTTAATAATATTCATATCAATAAATATTCTACCGAGAAAAAGACGTTGTCACGTAAAATCTTCGCCCGTAAAACCGACTTTACAGGCAACCGATTTTTTTTTGGTCTACTTTTACATAATTAATAAGGTCTTTAAAATTTAACATAAAATACACCACAGGGTACTTTAAAAAAATGATCAATTTTCAAATTTTTGTTTTCTTTTCAAATTGTTAATTTGTACCATTTATTATAACCGGCTATGAATTAGTTTCATAGTTTTTAGTTATATTTTGTCAAAGAAAACAACAATTCTTTTTCCAATTACAGATAACGGTTTATAATAATTTGCAAGAACGACAACGCCAAACATTCTTTTACGCATTACGTAATTATTTAGAATTGATGCCGTAGATTTTTCAATGAATCGGGGTTAATCAAGAGTAGCGCCCTAGATTTCTTACCCCTGTACCATCTGATATGTAGGGCACTGCAAAATAAGAAAGTTTAAATAACTATCCGAAACTATGTATATGAATGCCGTACTGTATTAAATTACCGAAAACGGGTTCAAAATTTTCCAAAAAAAAAGGTCGCTGCTACTGGTACGAATATTTTTGTACAGCATCACGTCGCAGGTCATTCTTTTTATATAACCTACCTAACTAATAAATGTCAAACACCCCCCTTGAGTGGTATGTTTGCCATACCTGTTTAGCCACCTGTACCGATAAACATTGACGGCATAATTTCGTTGTTATTACATATTGTAGTATTGATTTATTTGTGATTTATTCCGTGTCAATTGACCCCTTAAAAATATTTCATGGGCTTGTAGCCTATAACGACGACTAAGCTGACTAAACGATAACCTAAATGAGTCTGTAAATTTATCAACTGATGTACGTCGTACACTTGGATTCATCAACTTATTACACCAATCTAGAATAGTGTTCAATATAATGTAAATATTTATGATTTTGAATCACTAAATACCTATTAATGTTTTATATAATTTTATTCTGAATAAGTTTTAATCCTCCATCTACGTAATTGTAATCATTCGAATAATACAATAAAAAAACATTAGTTATATTTTCGCTAAATACAAATCTAAAATCAATGAATGCCAGTTAAAAAGTTAAAAAGGTTTTAACAGGCACAAAATAAACATAATAGATAGTTTCTGCTTAGCATAACAATATATGAAATATTGATAGATAGTATATCGAAATAATTTGATATGAGTCTTCTTTAGTCAGCCGTACTTTAGACAGTCGTCAGAGATAAAAATGTCACTGAACCTCTAAAAATCATACGACCAAGCTGAATTTTGCTCATGATATCAATTTTGTGACCAAAAATTGAAAAAAGATACAATTAAGTTTGCCACTCCTAACCCCAGACTTCCCTTTAAAAACCCCTCCACGTCCTAAGATAATTTTAAACAAAAGTATTTATTGGCACTTTTGTGTAAAATAAACTCGTTCCCTTGGAAAAACGCTCGAAGCGACCTGCGGTTTTGAATGTTAGTTACAAGCGCGAAATAAATTTTAAATAAAATTTATATAAACTCGACGGTAAAAATTTGTTATCTTTGGATCAGAGTTTTATAGCGACAAAAATCAAATTGCGTTTTAAAGGTGAAGACTGCAGCTATTAATGCAATTTTTGTATTTTGACGAAAACTAAGTCAGTTTTTATGAAGGTATTAAAGAAATAAACGTTTCGCAATTTTTGCCATTTTTTAAGATTGTTATGAGATCAATAAAATCACGTCATTTACCGGTCACTACAGAATTTTGATTTTTAGAGTTTAATCTTCTAAACCTATAGTATAAAATTTTGTTTTTAAGTTTTGGCAACAAATGTGAGGCATTTGAAATATATCTAAAAAACGGTAAATTGTTATTTTTCAATGAGACAAGTTCGTTTTTTAAAACTACGTAGCTTCAGCTACAAATTTGATTGAATACGGTCTTCATGGAGGCATTTCCCGTGACGTGGTCTTGTTGATAAAGGGAAGTTTAAAATCTGCGTTTTTTGGCATATTTCAGATTCCTCATATTTGTTGCCAAAACTTAAACTGGAAGTTTTATGTTATAAATTTTAAAGATAAGATTTCGTGTGCGTAAACACTTTCAACATCGTACATAGGTAGTTTCAACCGTTGTTTATGAGAGAACGGTTCATTTCACGAAACAATGCCAACAAACATTTATTTAAAACTATCTAAGCTACATTTTTTATTAAAAATATTTTTTCCTGTAGCGTACAGTTTCTTGGTAAATTGATTTTTTGCGTGGGATTTTAGGGGAAAGGCGGAGGGGTAGAAGTTACAATTTTTTTTTTCATTTTTTTTTAATAGCAAAATTGACATTCTTAGCAAAATTTAGCTTGTTCCTATGATTTTTAGAGGTCAAGTCTCTGAAAGTCAACTCTCAAAAAGACCACCACCCACGATATGAATCAAATATTACTAAGTAATAGATACTTACTACTTAGGATTCTACGTGTTTTCCATTAGGCATAACAATAACATTACCTGAAACCAAAACAAAAGATTAGAACAAATTATTATTTATGGAATAGACACAAAATGATACTGACTAGTGACTATACTCGAACTGTATATATGTATATATATATGTATATATATATGTATATATATATATATATATATATATATATATATATATATATATATATATATATATATTGTTATGATGTATTATTTGTGAGTGATGAGCAATGAGTGTTTTTAATAATATAGGGTTTTTATCGCGGTTCTCAAATAATTAGTTTGTAAGTACTTTTTTAAATTATCTTTATTATATCTATTATGAAACACACATATATATCTAACATAACCAATGTAAATTTTAAAATAAACTATCTTTAAATTAAAATTCTTATTAAACTAATTAAATTCTATAGACAATGTAAAATTTAAACAAACTATCTTCAAAATTGAAATTTTTATGACACTAACTAAATTATATTAACAAAATTTGTACCTTTCTTTCACTGAATGCCTAAATGAACTGTTTTCCACTATATAGATTTTAATTACCACTCAATATCTTCGTTCTCAGGTTCGGTTATCCTTGTTTTTGTGAAATTACTTTTTCCAATTATCAGCTTCCACCAATTTAAAATATTTTTCTTCACCAACATTTATAAACCACCAAGCAAACCAGCAAACAGCATTTATATTTATTCTTCTTTTCAATATACCAATATCCAATCACCATATAATCATCATAAGTTGATTCATACTAATCTCCAATCATAATATAATTTTTAATTTCTTCCAATATCCAACCAATATTCTTCTAATATACTTTCCAGTATTATCAAATTTTAATACTAAATCACCGATTATTACATACTTTATACTTTCTTCCTAATTCTGACTAAACTGTAACTGATCTGACTTCTTCTTACTAACTGAATGAACTCTAACTAACTTTCATACTAAACTGGCCATCTTGAATCCAAATCACCGAGTATTTATACCTTTTCAATCTTCCAGAACCATCTGGTAAGAAATCATGTTCGATTTGTTCCATCTCCTACATGTCTGAATTTTCTGGAACTGTCCATTTCGCAAACAAAGCCATCTCCGGTGATCTAGAGAATTCCTTACTTTTCTATCGAGAATTTTGTTGACATTTAGGCTTTTCAGATCAGAATATACACTTAAGTAACTAACACTCTAATTTAATAAACTACACATTTTAAACAACATATTATTATAACCACACTTTATATTCGCAACCATTACTTAAACGTCACTTCATTTTATAGTTGGTTGCCTATGCACATGGCTCACTTAAATATATCTACAATATTATAATTATTAAAATACAACTTTTTACAATTATTATATGCTAATTTCTTATAAAATGCCCTAACATAAATGATTTTTATAAAATTCTCTAGTATATAACTTATAAATTATTTTTAATCACTATTTTTCTTTCTCCTATATCATATCAATAAATAAATATATATAGATATATATATATATATATATATATATATATATATATATATATTTATATAAATATATATATTATGTATATATATATATATATATATATTTATATATATATTTATATATATAATTATATATATATATATATATATATATATATATATATATATATAGAAAAGAAATTTAATCTTTGCAGATTAGTTAAATAGTAAACTCTTAAATATTGGGGAAATCTGCAAGAAATACTCTAATGTGTATCAATTGTTTCGCCGAACGTTTTCGCCAAAGAGAATTAATTTGGCTTCTTCAGGGCTGAAAGAGAATAAATTATAATTAGCTACCATATATTATCTATTAAAACATTATTGATCTTACCGTAACTTAGAATTGTAGAGTTAGAATATTAAAAAACTTTACTAGTAACATAGTGGTGTTTTTTGTTACTATGTGCAAAAAAAGTTTTTTATAAGGATTGAAGTGTATGGTAGCTTCGAACTTGACACGTAAAGGCTTACCCAAGGTTAATCGAAAAACCCAATGCAACTACATTTAAAATGAGGTAATTCTTTGAAATGTCGGCAATAACTAAATTTTTGATTTTTAGATAGTTAAAAGTGAGGTTCTGTTTAAGCCAGAACGCAAGCGCTGACAACTTCATTATTAGTTCGTATGAATCTTTATGTCGTTAAGGTTCATTGGTAAAAAACGAATGAATTTAAATCCCAGTAAAGGGAAATATTATTTTGATTTTTTTTATTTAATTATATTATATTGTTCATGTATTATTAAGTCTTATTGAGACATATCTAAGAAAAGCACGGGAATGTTACATATTTTTTGTTAATGAAAATTAATTATAAAGGTATGTTAGTTGTTAATGTATATATCAGTCAAGTTAGTAATCTGTGATATAGTATTGTTCTTGGTATCTGATTTAAGTAACAGGTGGTATATATCGCTTAGATTCTTGATGTCACTCTTAACATTAATGGAGAAATCGTTAAGGAAAATATAAGACATTTCAATGAACTCTCTTTTAGATTTATTGTTCTCACGGTGGAGAAT
The DNA here is from genome assembly GCF_040954645.1 of Diabrotica undecimpunctata. Taxonomy (NCBI): domain Eukaryota; kingdom Metazoa; phylum Arthropoda; class Insecta; order Coleoptera; family Chrysomelidae; genus Diabrotica; species Diabrotica undecimpunctata. The sequence goes on along the minus strand of NC_092808.1, from coordinate 79,908,927 downwards.
TGTGGTGTTAGTATAGTCCATGAGATGACCAGTGGAATGGACATGTTTGGCTAATGCACAACGGTCAGGGTGAAGTCGAGAATCACTTTTGTGTAGTGTAATACGTGATTTCAATAATTGAGATGTTTGACCGATGTAGGAATTGTTGCAAGAGAGACATGGAATGTTGTAGACAATATTACTAAGCCTATCTATGGGAGTCTTATCTTTTATCTTAGAATAAAGATTATTAATTGTTAGGGCTGATCTACAACCTACATTAAGTTTAATAATAACAACATTAAACTTAATGTAGCTTGTAGATTAGCCCTAACAATTAATAATCTTTATTCTAAGATAAAAGATAAGACTTCCATAGATAGGCTTAGTAATATTGCCTACAACATTCCATATCTCTCTTGCAACAATTCCTACATCGGTCAAACATCTCAATTATTGAAATCACGTATTACACTACACAAAAGTGATTCTCGACTTCACCCTGACCGTTGTGCATTAGCCAAACATGTCCATTCCACTGGTCATCTCATGGACTATACTAACACCACAATTCTCCACCGTGAGAACAATAAATCTAAAAGAGAGTTCATTGAAATGTCTTATATTTTCCTTAACGATTTCTCCATTAATGTTAAGAGTGACATCAAGAATCTAAGCGATATATACCACCTGTTACTTAAATCAGATACCAAGAACAATACTATATCACAGATTACTAACTTGACTTATATATCCATTAACAACTAACATACCTTTATAATTAATTTTCATTAACAAAAAATATATAACATTCCCTTGCTTTTTTTAGATATGTCTCAATAAGACTTAATAATACATGAACAATATAATATAATCAAATAAAGAAAATCAAAATAATATTTCCCTTTACTGGGATTTAAATTCATTCGTTTTTTACCAATGAACCTTAACGACATAAAGATTCATACGAACTAATAATGAAGTTGTCAGCGCTTGCGATCTGGCTTAAACAGAACCTCACTTTTAACTATCTAAAAATCAATTTAGTTATTGCCGACATTTCAAAGAATTACCTCCTTTTAAATGTAGTTGCATTGGGTTTTTCGATTAACCTTGGGTAAGCCTTTACGTGTCAAGTTCGAATCTACCATACATTTCAATCCTTATAAAAAACTTTTTTTGCACATAGTAACAAAAAACACCACTATGTTACTAGCAAAGTTTTTTAATATTCTAACTCTACAATTCTAAGTTACGGTAAGATCAATAATGTTTTAATAGATAATATATGGTAGCTAATTATAATTTATTCTCTTTCAGCCCTGAAGAAGCCAAATTAATTCTCTTTGGCGAAAACGTTCGGCGAAACAATTGATACACATTAGAGTATTTCTTGCAGATTTCCCCAATATTTAAGAGTTTACTATATATATATATATATATATATATATATATATATATATATATATATATATATATATATATATATATATATGTATATGTATATATATATATATATATATATATATATATATATATATGTATATATATATATATATAATATGTTGGAATTATCGGGTAAAGTGGTCTCTAATAAAAATCTATCTTTTCTCCTCAATATAATATACATGTATATTCTTTATACTCAATATTTCGCTATTTATTTAATAGCTTCATCAGGAGTGCACTCTAAAACAATTTGAACATTACAAAAAATGGTGTACAAATACACAAAAACACTCATAGAAATTAAAAGATTTCACAAGATTTTTTTTAATGTAATACATCTCAAGAAATAATCTACTTTTGTAGTTATCAGCCTGTGCCAAAAAGTATTTTTTCCCAAGCGGCAATCTCTTTTATATTGTGTGATGCGTTGTTTTAACAATTGTGTGTTTGGCCAATGTAGCTATTTTCATAACAACATTACTTTTATATAAAGTTGGTACTGGGTTTTTGATTTTTAAAAACAGTTGTTTGCTGATCATGGTATTATACTTAGCTATACTAATATAAGGAACATTTCTGAATATGGATATGACAGAATAAGTTAGACCATTAATTAAGGGGAGTTGTTTATATTTGATTGATTTGTTGTTAGAATCATGGACGGGACATAGAAATTACTGCTGTAAATCAGTTTTTTTTTTTAATTTGTTCAGGATATCCGTTGTTACGAAAAAGGACATTATCCTGTTTTTCATACTGTGTTATATTTTTGACGGATGGTATGGTTTGAATAGTAATTTATATACCTGCCTGATACTGTCAAATTTTGGTACCAATCCAATGTCAAAATATTGTCATTTGGTCTTATTACTCTTGTATCTAAAAATGGTATAATAAAATCTGTCTCAGTTTCAATTGTAAACTGAAGATGTTTATTAACTGAATTAAAAATGTTTAGTGTGGTATTGATGTGATAAGATGGAACTGGACATATGATGTCATCGACATATTTATATATAAATGGTATTTCAAAAGGTAATTACGGTAGCTATGAATAAACAGGAGTACCTTAATGTTGTTTAACGACAAATGAAGAGATTACTGGGGTAGTAGAATCTTAGCAGATGTTGAAAAAATTTGGTCACATGCTGACAATACTGACCTTCTATCTCTTAGGTCCCTTTTCAACAATATTCTGTTGAATTTCTCTAATCGCCCTAGACAACCCATATTGGAGTTAGATAAGATTTACAGGGAGACGGTATCGTTTTTAAAAACCCACCCTAATCTTCTCGTTCTTACTAGTGATAAAGGGAATGCCACTGTCCTCATGGAAAAAGATCAATAATCTGAGTCAATCGTTGTTAGATGATGATAGATACTATCAACCTCTCTCTACCAATCCTTGCTCTAAATTCACTATTAAAATGAATAAATTCATTATTCATTTAAAAAATTTAAAGATCATAGATCAACCACTTGCAAAATTTTTACATAATAATGATGAATATGCCCCCAGATTTTATTGTCTACCGAAAATAGATAAGCCCACATTGAGCATGAGGCCGATTGTTTCCTCCATTAATTCACCTAATATTAATATTTCAAAATTTTGAACTGATATACTATCAAAATTTTATAATTATAATAGCAACTTTAATATTGTTGATTCTTTTCACTTTAGTGAATTTATTAATAACTTTGAACTTCCACAAGGTTACATTTTAGTGAGTTTTGATGTAGTATCTCTTTTCACTAATTTACCTTTTTCTAATCTCACTTCCTTCAGAAATCATTGGAATTCTATCCAACCTAACTGTCCTGTATCCTGGGATGTATTTGCAGAACTGTTGCAATTAGTATTTGACACTAATTTTTTGGTCTTTGATGACAAATATTATCTTCAAATTTTTGGGACGCCTATGGGTTCCTTAATCTCTCCCATCCTAGTTAATTTTGTATTGGATGATTTAGTATCTGACCGTTTGGGTCTTTTAGATTTCTAAATCCCTTTTATTAAGCGGTATGTTGATGACCTATTACTAGCCTTACCCCCAGACAAGATACAGGCCACCTTGTTCAACGAGTTTGATCCTCGCTTACAGTTCACTGCTGAACTTGAGGATCCCACCACAAATAGTATTCCCTTCTTAGACATGCGTGTCATTAGAACGTAACACCTTAACCACAAGTTGGTATAGGAAACCAATGACTTCTAACAGGTTTCTCAACTACCATTCTTGTCATCCCTACAAATATAAATTAAACCTAATTAAAGCTTTAAGTTGTAGGCTAAATAGACTGACACATCCGGTTAATCGAAAGGAATCACTCCAATTACTTAGAAATATTCTAATTGAGAATTCATATCTATCTTCCCTCATTAATAAATACCTTTATGCACAGAGTAATGTTTCCTCTTTAAATGACATGCCCAATGGTAACCAACTCAGAATAATATCAAATAATTTGATTAATAACACTGTTTTGTCTAATACTGTACTTGGGACTCCAACCACCCATTACTCATCTCTACCTTATTTTCCTCAAGTCACTGAAAAACTTATTAAACTGTACAAACAAAAAAATGTACCGGTTAAAATTGCGGTTAAAAATGCTAAGACTGTCAGGAATTTATTTTCTAAAACTAAAACACCCTTGTCCCTTCTGGAACAAGTAAATGTCATCTATTACATACCTTGTGCTGAGTGTGACTCATGCTACATCGGGCAGACTCCCTGTCTGCCCGATGGCAGGGCGTCTTACGACACACCGCAGTGATATCAACTTATCTAAGCATACTTGTGCTCTTGCCCAGCATGCTATTAACACTAAACACAAAGTGGACTTTAATATTATTATTCTTGGCAATGAACGCAATCTCGTTAAAAGACAGTTTTTGGAAATGTGTTCAATACTTAAACACCCTAACGCTCTTAATAAGAGAACGGACATTAGTAACTTGAGCCAAATTTATCATGCATTAATATTGCAGAATTAGGCTTAAGATGTTGTTTACTTTAAAAATTGTCCCCTAAGGTGTAGTTTATATCATATTTTCATATTAAATAATTTCAAATAAAATAAAATAGTTTCTTACTTTACTTACTTAGATTTATTCAACTTACATTTTATTGATTATTTTGTCAATGTTACTTTTACATATTTAAATAATTATTTCTGCTCAAATAGTTTAATAAAATTTTATAATAAAATAGATTCATAGAATCTATATTATTCTCAGTTCCAAATGTATGAACCTTGGACTGATGGAGGTTGAATCAATCTTCACCTGATGCTGGCTATTCTGCTACAACATTAACTTTTTAAAATATTCCTTGCTGTTCTGTCATATTTTGACCTCAAGGCCACTGTCTTTTCTCGTTCCGCGTGGTACCTAAATTTTGGTCGCATTTCACCGACAGCTTCTGAAAAGCTTAAGAGTGGTAACTTCATTATATAATTTTTTTTAAATATCTATAATTTAATTTTAATAATGTTATCTAAAGTTAAAATCAAATTTAAATAATGATATACTGTTGGAACTGCATCATATGATCTTTTTGGTTCTCTGTAAATTAATGTTTTTTACTTAAGTTTTTTCACATATTTTTTATATACATGTACCATTACCACATGTCTTTTGCTGTGCTAAGTTGAGTTAATTTGTAAACTGTATTCAGTTCAATTAATTGTCTATACAACATAATATTTAATGTCCATTATCATAAGCTTCTTTACACATTTTATATCTATGATTGCTACATATCTTTTTAATAGTAGCCCACTTTTAATAACTTTTTCATGGATGTTTGGTTTTTCATATTGTTCTTTTTAGATGAACTGATGATGCTTCTTGATTAAGAAGCGAAACGTCTTCAATAAATAGATGAAGTAGCCACCTTCTTTGTCTTTTATTTCTCCACTTTGACCGAAAAACCCACCACTCTTCGAGTCTTCGAGTGTTCCTTAGTTTATATATATATATATATATATATATATATATATATATATATATATATATATATATATATATATACATAAATATGTAAAAGAGTAAATCTTTTAGCAAATGCTGCTATCGCTTTGTTGTGCTCGAATCGGTATCAATAAAGGGAACCATTTCGGCCTATCCCAGCCTTATAAAACACTTGGGCTGATACAAATTCAAACTCGGAAAGTCAAACAAATGTCTCCTAAAAACACTTTATTGATACCGATGTCGAGCACGGGAAGTTTAGCAAATTTGTCATCCTAGGCAATATATTTTATCCATTTCCGTTGTTATTTGTCCGATTGGATGCATGATGGTGTGATGCGTTAAATGAAATGGGAGCATATAACGAATATATTTAGATAGGAAAAAACAAATAAGGCAACTACCAAGCGGGTACTGCGACATAGCAAATGAAAGGAAAGAATATAGCAAATATATTAGGGAAGTGAAAACAAACAAGGCGACTACCAAAAGGCCTACACAGCATCTCCGTTATTATTGAACGTATAGAACGTATATTAGACATCAAATGACATTATTGATGATAATAGACACACTATAAGGTAAATTTGATTTATAGACCTGAAAAAGACCTCTGACTTAGGACAAAATAAACTAGCCAAATACTAGCATATCACACATCAAATAAAACAACTTGAGACCTATAGTACATATAATTTAATAATGTCAGGTCGGAAGTGCACCAGATCACTCTATTATATTTACTTGCTTTACATATAAGAAGTTAACTATTTTAAAATTGAGTAAGTAACTGTAAGTGGCAATTGATTGAAAACTCCGTCGTGAAAATCTCATATATATATATATACATATATATATATATATATATATATATATATATATATATATATATATATATATATAAATATATATATATATATGTATATATATATATATATATATATATATATATATATATATATATATATATATATATATATATATATATATATATATATATATAAACGAACCTCCCTAAATAGAAGAACCAACATCGACAACTTGAGCCAGATATATCACTCTCTCATCTTCTTCTCATTGCGCCGTCTTCTTTCAAAGGTTGGCGATCCTTCATCATATAAAACAAATAAAAAAACCCTTAAAAGACATTTACTTCATTCCTATTCTTCTTTCTTTTTTTTTATAAAGAAAAAATTAATCCTTTTTTAAAAAAGGTCGGTCCCTTTTCGTTTACAAATTTCCTCGATAATCGTACCTGCATTCCAAATAAACACATGTATGAAAACTAGGGATGGGAAAAACCTACCGGTTTTAACCGAAAACCGGTTTTCTTACTTCGCAATAACCGGTTTTATCGGTTGTTTTTTTGTCCCGGTTATAACCGATTTTTTATTTTTAAAGTAAAAACCTGTTATTACGTTTTTACGGTGATTAGGACTAGGTAAGGTATTATTTTGGATCCCAATCATAATTATTATTTTCAAGTAATTATTCCAAACAAAACCATAATTCAAATGTTATTTTATTTTATAAATACAGAAGCAAACTGAAAGTGCAAACTCTCATCAGCCAGAAACAATTAAGTTTTATTATAATATTTCGTTGAAAAGGTATTTGTAATCATAATATTTACATAAGAAGTGATCTGGTACATCATCTATTTTTCACACTTGACTCTTGACATTAAAAGTGGGTGAATGGCTTTTTCTGATTACCAAAAATAATGTTCTGACTATAAATATCGAATTACCGATTACGAATACGAATCTCCAAGGATTTCCCTACGTTTTCAAAACGATACACCCATACAGGAAGTATTAAATGAGTTAAAATGTACCTATAGTTCATCCCAAACCCTTCTTTCAGTGCGTCACAGTTAATCGAATTCTCTCTAACTCATTAAGCTAGAAGTGACAGAAAAAAACGTGAGTCTGTGATTATTATACATAGAACTTAGAAAATTATATATCGTTCACGGGTATTTGCATATTAAAGCGAATTCTACTTACGGATATATAATTGGTTGGAGTTTAGAATACGCTAAATAGATATCCAATCAATGATGCGCATAAATATAATTTGATGCAGGTGGTCTCGATAGTGACAGTACTTTGACAATGTCAACTGATAAAATTATAATTGTCATTCCAGGTTAGTATTTTCAGACATTTTACAGTGAAAATTTAATTTGGTATTTATTGTCATAAAAATATATTAAATATACCGAGATATATCGAGAATGAACAAAGACTAATATTAAAATTATTAAATTATTTTCAATTAGAAAATGAGGCTGGGACAACTTTATTACCAGTTTCGGCCGTTCGTGAAGTAAGTTTTAAATTGTTCTAAAAAATATTCAAATTAGTAGTTTAAATACTATACATTTTAGCCATAGTGTTTGTAATAAATAATAATAAATACATATAAATCTTAGCTAATTAACCACTTTCCTTGGAATGTATAGAATAGAAATTATGACAAACTGCCGTTCCAATATAATGCGCAATAAAATTTTTTATACAGGACGGGACCTCTAATATGTAAATTTAAAAAAAAAAGAATTCTTTGAGTTTTTACTCCACATTTTCAAAAAATAACCTGTTTACATTTAGCCTTCAACTGTTAGATTTAATTAAAATGTCATGCAATAATTCTCGACATTCTTAAAATCCTATATGACGTCAAAATTAGTGACGCACTGAAAGAAGGGTTTGGGACAGACTGTATTATACAATAGAAGAATGCTGAGAATATCATGGACAGCAAGGATCACGAACAAGGAAGTTCTAGAAAAAATGAAGAAGGAACCAGAGATTGTGTTTACGATCAAACGCATAAAATTGCAATATCTGGGACACGTTATGAGAAATCAGCACCGTTACTCCCTGCTGCAGTCTATATTGCAAGGTAAAGTCAAAGGTAAGCGAGGACCCGGTAGAAGGAGAATATCATGGCTGCGGAATTTAAGAACATGGTTTAAGAAAACCTCAACGGAGCTGTTTCGAGCCGCAGCGAGCAAGGTCATGATTGCCAATATGATTTCCAACATCCGAAACGGATAGGAACCAGAAGAAGAAGAAGAAGAAGTATTATACAAATATACAAACGTGTTAAAAGTAATACATGATAATTTTTTTTGATGGTAGTAAAAATAAAAGATGAATTGCATTATTCAATTTATTTTTACTGGGAAATTTTTTATAAGTTGAAATGGTTGGGGTGGGGAATTTTTTGGGTTTGGGAGGAGAGGAAAATTGGTGGGTATTTTAGAGGATTATATTTTTAAATGGTAAATTAAATTTGCATCATTAATTGAATACAATAATTGCATATTATATTCTACTCTCATTATATTCATTGACAATAGAACCTGAATTATTTCAGCGCTCTCTGTTAAGCAGTAGTATAATAATTTTGGTTTACTGCTCTCTGCATCTGACTACAACCAGATGGAATTCTGTCTACCATATGCTTAAAAGATTCACACTAATGTTTCCATATATAGCTGCAATATTGGCAGATCCCTCGATTAAAAAAGCACCAAGGATGATTTCCGGTTCAGATATAAAACTAATCACTGAAATTGTAAGCATTTTATCGCCTTTCGATGAGGCCACAAAGGAGATCTCGGGTTCCCAGACATTACTGCTAGCCTTGTTATCCCCCTTGTGTCTATTATCGAAAGATTTTTAAAAAACCTCAAGCCAAACCTTAGTACAGCTTAAAAGTTATGCCAAAAGCTTGTAACTAGCCTTCAAGAGAGGGGCAATAAGCTTTTACGAAATCCCCTGCTTTGCGATGCTACAATCACTCCGTATATAGCGGAGACAGTCACATCCAATTTAGGCTCGGAAGTTAGGACGTACCTTACCTAAATCAGAAAACTTTCTTCTTCCTGCTCCTTCCAGAATGAAGAAGCCAAAGTGAGTTTAAAATCAAACCCTCTTTGGTCTTCACACGATCTGGAGTTGGTAAACAGTGGTTTCAGTTCAAGTTCTCAGGACACACAGATACAAAGTTCTTTTTCAAATGAACTAACTCTATATCTGGAGCGGCCTTTGCTGCCAAGTGATCCGTTTTCATTCTGGGATCAGAACAGAACCTGTATGCCAGGCTTGGCTTTTATAGCTAAAAAAATACATGTCGTTGGTCGGAAGTTCGGTGGCATCAGAGAGGCTGGTGTCATCATTGAATGATATTGTGTCAGATGAGAGAAGCCGCTTAACCGACCAACATATATGAAAAATACTGGCCAACATAATGCTAAATCCATTTCATATAATATAACCTATTTGTAACCTTCTAACCTATACTTTTTTACTTAAAATATTACTTCATATTCTTTTATTGTATATTATTGCAATATGTATATATTAATCATACGCTATATTATATTTAATAATAATCACTAAATATATATTAATAATAAAATAATAAATAAATATAATAATTAATGGAATAAAATGGTTTTATTAAAAATTTCACGAATATTTAACAAAATATTGTTACATTTTAATGGATAGGTATAAATTATCCATCTACTATTGACCATTTTGCGCATGGTAATTGACGAAGCAATTTAAATAATTTTCAATATAATAACCTTCGTCAGGTGAAGAGCAAGCATAGAACATAAATACATATTAAAATATTCAAAACATTAATTTTAGTCCGACATATCAGACATTAATTTGTGCGTGTTTGATGATCATTAATAGCGACGTTACAGCCTTTGAGGTGTATCTATTTAGAAATTTACACTGTAATGCATGATTACGCATGTTGTGTACATAAAGAGGTTAATATTCCGAGCATCAATCGTGAACGATGTTTACACGAGTCTGACAGCTATTAGGAGTCTACGTACAATCGCTCTGTGCGTAGAATGACGGAACTATCTTGTGGCGACGAACGAAGGGCTTGTAGGAACATTGATGAAATATATTGTTTTAATCGTTATTAGAATTATAATAGGTAGAGTGATTTATGATGAAATCGTATATTATGTACCTTTTTCGGTTAAGTATATTGTAACGTTATAAACGTCACATCTTTATTAATTTGTATTTAAATAATTATTTTATTTTAATTTCTTTAATAATTTATTAATTCCTTAACCTTCAGTTTCTTGTTTACTATTTTTTCTTCAAAAATTAGTTGGCGCCCTCTCTCTCTTTCTGTCCAGTAAAAAAATATTCGCCCTCTCCCTTTCTGTCCGATAGTAAGTATTCTGTTCTATGTTGACAGAAGAGCTTATTTCATTATAGACATATTATGTCCTATACATGTTCTATGGCTTCTGTGCTATACTTCATTGTAAGTCAATCCCCACTGTTTGTCATTCAGCTGTGAATGTAAAAAAGTGAAAAAGTGGAATAAGTGTGCAATGAACCCAAGAGAAACTTTTGTCATGTTTGTGGATTTAAGAATATCACCAAATATGAATGTAGAAGATGTTCAAAAAATAGGCTGCGAGGTCAAGCTTCGACAGACTGCATGCCTCAAAGCAATCAAACGTCTGTCCTAGAAACATGAAGCAAAGGCAAGAATATCTCAGGAAAAACTTTTCGAAAACTTTCAAACAACCAAAATTAGTGAGTGTTTCTAAACAACTTATACGTAAACCTGCTTCTCCTTTTATATCTAATGATAATTTATGCACTTTTTCTTCAGTACAACCTGAAAATTTACCTTCTTCTATTACTTCTGTCTCTTCTAGTGGTCCTTTAAATTCTAAGGTACATTTCAATTCTGGTCCATTACTAGATGTTCATACTAATGATAATAGACCATATATTTCTATTTCTGTAGGTAATGAGAAAATCTCTTCACTTCTTGATAGTGGCAGTAATCTTAATATTATTGGTTCACCTTCTTTATTTTTACTTAAAAAGCTCAATTTAGCACTTAATTATGATGTTTTAGTTTAACTCACTACTGCTGATGGAAACATTCAGAATGGTTTAGGATATGTATGGCTATCTGTTACTTTATTGAGTAAAACTCAATCACTTAAAGTGTTAATAGTTCCTTCTATTTCACATGAAATGATACTAGGTAAGGATTTTATTCATTTGTTTCAACTTTCTTTGGATTTATCTTTTTTTTTTCATTTAAGGCTACAAATTTATCTACTTGTGTAGTAAATACTATTATCAGTTCTGAAAATTTTTCTGACATTCAGCAATCACAACTCAACTCTGTTATTAAGTTGTTTTTTCAAGCAATCCATTAGTAAACTACTCGATAACTTTAATTTTATACATGATGTTATTATATCCTCATCTAAGCGGTAACTCGTGGCGTCTGTTTCCGTTAAGAATTTCTAACTTTTTCTTTACTGGTTTTTCTTTGCCAACATTAATATCACCAACTGATATTTCCAACTTTTTTATTAAAAACTAAAACAAATTTACAATGCTATGTATTCCGCCATTCTAACCTCTCTTCTTACTACAACCTTACTCCCCTTGTACATTGCCCACACGGGCGAGTCCATTAGTCTACAGGTTGCAACTACACACTGTTGCGAGACTGACCTAAAAACCTTTGGTTATACAAAATTAAAAGTCCTAAACATTCCCTCCACATTGAAATAACAATTTCAACATAAAGCTTAAAAATGTAAAAACTAAAAAATAGAAAATTGTAACATAACCAACGTTTATATATATATATATATATATATATATATATATATATATATATATATATATATATATATATATATATATATATAAATGAACACTTAATCACTATGATTGTCCTGGGAGGGGACACAGTTGAAATAGAACGTTTGTATTCTCCCAGTTGAGTTTTGACCATGACCACTCGCACATTTCCGTCTGGACAACAGAACAGTTCCTTCACTCTTTCTAGTCGCCACTGGTATGGAGGCAGATTGTCCTCCTTGATGATAACCAATTGTCCAGTTTGAAGATTATTGAAGTTCTTCATCCATTTCTGCCTTTGTTGCAATCCAGCAAGGTACTCACTCGACCATCTACTCCAAAAATATTGATGTAATATCTGTACATATTGCCAACGAGACAGATGATTAACTGGTATCTCTTTAAGACTTGGATCAGGAGCTGCAGTCAGTTTGCGTCCAATAGGGAAATGGGAAGGTGTTAATACCTCAAGGTCGTCAGGACTAGAGGAAAGAGGAACCAAAGGACGGGAGTTTATAACCGCTTCAACCTGTGCAAAAGAGTACTAAATTCCTCGTATGTAAGAGGAGAGTTAACCAAAATTCTCCTTAAATGATGTTTACATGATTTCACGGCCGCTTCCCATAAACCCCCTAAATTTGGAGCACGTGCCGGAATAAATTGTCATTGAATTCCCTCATTACCTAACGTATTACTAATTGTTTGTGATTCCTGTTCCAAACATTTTTGTGATTCTTTTAATTCAGTATTAGCCCCAATATAATCTGACCCATTATCTGAATAAATTTTAAGTGGTTTGCCCCGTCGTGCGACAAACCTTCGAAAACATGCTATCCAGGCTTCGCTGGTTAAGTCTGATACCACCTCTAAATGAAGTGCTTTAGTTGAAAAACACACAAAAAGACAAATATAACATTTAATTATTTGTGAACCACGACCACGTTTTGTCTTGCATGAACTTGATATACAATTCTTGTAACTTTTCATTCTTTTGTAATTTTTGTTCCAATTTATAAAATCTATTTAATGCTGATTGCCTAGATTGACCCAGTGCTGTTACTGATTTTTTCAGTGGAATATGAACTACAAATTTTACATCAGGAGCCCTCTTTGTCGTTTGTTGAAAGATTTGCTCGCATTCTATATCTTCCTTTGAAAGCACCTCTTGTCCATCTGGTACCTCTTCTATTTGCCAAAACTTTTCCAACTGCTCACTGATGTCTAATACACTAAGATTACAATTAGTAATATTAGATGTGTTTCCAATAAAACTCATTTATCCATTGACCAACCAGCCCAACTTTGTCTTCTGAAGTAATGGAAGATTTGGACCCAACCTAATTTGTCCAACACACAATAATTCATAAAATATATCTACTCCTAAGAGAAGATCAACCTTTCCAGGTTTATGAAATCCTGGATCTGCCAATCGAAGGTGTTTCGAAATATTCAACCTTGTTGTAGGTATATTCTGACTAGGGATTACTCCAGTAATTTGTGGAACTATTAAAAAGGATACAGTTTTCCTAAAGCCCACCCCAATTGATCGAACTGTACCATTGCATCTATATTTGACTTGTGCGACCTTGCTTCCAACTCCTACTAAAGTAAGATCTACTGACTTCCTAGGCAAGTTTAACCGCTTTACTACTTCTTCACTTATTAAATTGTGTTGGGACCCAAAATCTAACAGTGCTCTGCATGTGCAAGCTTTTCTATTCCCATCAATTATTTGAACTAATGCAGTTGATAACAATACCTCAGTGACACCTTCTTCGCAGACTTGTATCGCAGAAAGCTGACCAATATCTTTCTGATATCCTAACCTCACCTACTCCAGTGACATCATTATCTGCCCCTTCACTAGCGTAATGCAGCAGTGTGTTATGTTTCCTCCCACATTTCCTGCAGCTTCCAGATTGACAATTTTTACTAACATGATTAGTTTTTTGCAAACAATTTAAACATAAACCCAATTTTTGTGCTTGTTTATATCTACCGTAAGTGTTTAATTTCAAAAAACTAGAATAGTTATAAATAAAATGTTTTTCTTTACAATAGAAACAAGAAGAAGTTGTTTCTACTGCCACTAATGTTTTATTTGATTTACTTTTCCAATTGGGTTGAAAATCTTTCCCTTTACTATCAACTGTGTTCTTTTCTTTTCTCATCCTCTCAATATTTTTTAAGCTATTTATGCTACTTCTTAAAAAATCTTTAAACTTAAAAATTTCTTCCCATTTACTGAATGAAAATTGATCTAACTTTTTTGACATTAAATGTACCAAGAACGGATCCCATGAATTTGACTCAACATTAAGTTTTTCCAATGCAAACAAACTTTCAATTATTGTATCTAACATATCCCGTAAATATGTCGCAGATTCTTTTGATAATGACCGAAATACTAATAATGAATCTATATGAAACCCAACTAACAAAGGTTTATCATCATAAGGATCACATAACAGTTGCCAAACAACATCATAATTTTCCGCGGTCATTTTACGCATTTTTACCATTTTGTCAAGATCCTCCTGTAATGCTCGTTTTAAAAAATGAAACTTTTCAATACTTGAGATTGCATCATTATTATGTTCCAATGATTCATATATTTCTTTAAACTCGATCCACATATCTATATTCCCATTATACGTGGGGATAGGGATAGCCGGCAGCCTTGGTTTTGCTTGAAGGGCTAATCCCCCATGATTGCTATGATTACTAGAACTAGAGGCAACCTGAGATCCTCCCATGTCTACCAAATGACTTTGACTTTCTTGTAACATATTTTTTTGCTAATGAAATCACTCTATAAAAAGAATTTTCGAACTTGTCTCTTTCAACAGAAGCATTCCTTATAAATTCCTCATCTGAGGCCATATTATCTATCTCATTTTGAACTTCTTCAAATTTATCTAATAATCCTACTGCCCGATCTAACCGACTTTACAATTCAATTAAAATATTATTATTCAGTCTACATTTATTTAAAAAATTCTCAAAGGTTGGTAATTGACCCTTAATCGTGCCACGTGATCTATTTAACTCTTTTTCACGACCTTCCGCCATGATTATTAAATAGAAATATTTATAATATAGTACCAATAATTAACCAATGCCAACCTTTAACCCAACAGTTACAATTAAATAACTTAAATAATGCCAACAAGATGAAAATTACGAATGCTAATACTGTCAATAATAATTAACCCAATATATACACAGTAAATAGCTTGACATCCTTGTATATTTTTAATAAGATGAAAATTACGTACGCCAATGATAATTAAACCAATAAATACAAAGTAAATAACTTAAAATCTTCGTATATTTGCCAATAACTAACCAATATCAATATTTAACCCAATAATTATATTAAATACTGCCAATAAAATGAAAATTACGAATGACAACCCTGATAATAATCATTAAACAAATACATACAAACTAAATATTGTTTATTTCAAGTACTCTTCATAACACAAATTCAAGAAATTCTAGATAGTAAATAGGAATGTGTTTAAAAACTTCTGGAAGACTCACCAGAATAATCAATTTTCTAACGTTTTAAACCAAAATGTCCATAAACAGCTACCGCCATGCCGGTTCGATCATTTTATCGATAAATGTATTGTATTTATTTGCACTAATCCGGCTCGAAGGACCACATGTTTCCGTTAAGAATTTCCAACTTTTTTATTAAAAACTAAAACAAATTGACAATGCTATGTATTCCGCCATTCTAACCTCTCTTCTTACTACAACCTTACTCCCCTTGTACATTGCCCACACGGGCGAGTCCATTAGTCTACAGGTTGCAACTACACAGTGTTGCCAGACTGACCTAAAAACCTTTGGTTGTACAAAATTAAAAGTACTAAACAGCGTCCATACCACTAATACCTTCGTAAATCCAATGTACCTAGCATGTCTGGTTTTGAATCCAATCTTTTTTTATTTTTCTATTTTTTTTTATTCTATTTTTATTTACGCTATATTTTAGTGAGGGCTCTCTAAATTTGTTTCTACGTTTTAGGTATATGCTCATTATTTAAAAATATAATAAACTTAACTTTTACAATTTATCAAAAATTGGCTAAAACTTTAGGTGAAAATTATACTCTAATTTGATAGCAATTACTAAATGTTTTAAATTACTACGAGAAATTATTCTATTGTTCGTAGCGATATTGACTTTTCGTGTAGAGTATATTTAAATTGAGCGTCGTATTTCCATTATGTGCCTTTGTAAATTTAGAGAACCTTGTTAATTCCATTATTATAGTCGCGAATGTAACTCGTTACAATTTTATTTTTATTGCGAATTTACGAGCAATCTGAAACCGGCGAACAGGGATATGAGACCGATAAAGAAGGCAGAAATAATAAGTTCAATTTTGCCGGTTGTACAGAATTGACAAATTGAGCGCGTGAGTGGAGTGCAAGATAAAATCGCTGTTTTGATCCCTCTTTATTGTGAGATTTTTTGCCCCGGCAAAGAATATTGTCATCTTAAACGGACAGAAGAGGGACGGATTATAAATATAATACAGGTAAGGTTAGAAAAAATTTCAATAATTGATACAGTCCTGAGTCTTTAAGATAATTTATTGTGTTTTTAATGTTCATGTTTTTTCCTAAGGCTTCCTTTATATAATTTGGGATAGTGCCTTTCTTGCTGCTTTATATGTTTTGCACTGAGTTAGTATATGCTTCACGGAGAGTGTTACTTGACAATTTTCACACATTGGCGGCACAGTTCGCGTAAAGAGGTGTTTATGTGTAAAGTTACTGTTTCCTAGTCGCAAACTAGAAAACAGCAACTTGCAATTGACATTAAACAACCGAAAAATAGAACAAGTGGAGACATACACATACCTTGGAACCACAGTCAACACAAAATGGGACCAGTCAACAGAAATAAGATCACGAATTAAAAAAACGCGAAACGCGTTCAACAATATGAAAAAGTGGTTCACAAGCAAAATCTCAATGGAACTAAAATTAAGACTGGTCAAGTGTTATGTCTTCCCGGTCTTGTTCTATGAAGCAGAGGCATGGACCACAACGGAAGCCACCCTGAAGAAACTAGAATCCTTTGAGCTGTGGATATATCGCCGTATTCTTCGGATATCCTGGACAGACCACATCACTAACGTGGAAGTAATGCAGAGAATAGGCAAAAGCAAAGAAATAATCTTCACCGTAAAGAAACGGAAGCTTGACTACTTCGGACATGTCATGAGGCATACTAAGTACCGGCTGCTACAGTTAATAGTCCAAGGAAGAATCGACAGTAGGAGGAGACCGGGAAGAAGACGACACTCATGGATGTATAACCTGCGACAATGGTTCGGACTAACATCGACCGAACTGTTCAGAGGTGCCGTAAACAAAGTCAAAATAGCCTTGTTAATAGCCAACGTCCGAAACGGATACGGCAAAGGAAGAAGAAGAAGTCGCAAACGTGTTATTCTCACTTGTTCGTGTCTATTCGCTGTGGGTTGGAGCCACGGTTTCAATAATTGTTTGTTTTTCTTGAGTTTATTTTGTGATGCACTCCACATATTTTGCCATGCACTTAACACATTATATTTTATTTCTGACTTAAAGTCATGTAAAGAAACGTCAATAATAAGAATGGAGTTCTGGCTGAAGAATGCTAAGCGGGCTAGTTTATCTGCTTCTTCATTTCCTTGTGTAGCTGAATGTGATGGGACACACATAAAGTCAACAGTGATATTAATATTATTTAGAATCTCTATTCTAAATCTCTCTTCAAATAAAGATGAAATTTTTCATCGGTTAAAAAATTAATATAAATAATCTGCTTCCCGTGGTAAACTTTGTGTAAACTTTTTACTGTAATGTTGTAGCATCACATTCTTTTGATTAAAATAAGATTAATTTTAGGGGTAATAAATATAATATATTTTGAACGTTAAAGTTTAGACGTTTGACAAGTTCATATATCTCGAAACGCAACGATATATCAATTTGTTTATAGATATTTTAAACTAAATTTTGCATGGTGATATCAAAACTGAATTGTTTATTTTTAAACAACTTGACTTATGCTTTTATCTCATATTTTTCATTATCTAATTATCGATGTCTAACCTATTGAAAAATGTCCTTTAAAAACGTTAAAATTGGCTTTTTTAATTGTTTTCCATTGAGAAAATTTTTCCATTAACAAAAATCTCAAATTATATTTAAGATTATTTATTTCCAAAGCACTACATAAACCAATACTATTTTTAGAAATAATTGAATTCGTTTTTTTTACAAAATTTATTATAAATACATTATTGACAATGTTTATTAGAAGTTTATATTAATCATTATTATTTATATTTTACAAAAAAAATACCTCAAATACTACTAACAAAAAATTAAAAATCGAAAAAAAAATTATTTAAACAAATGAAATGGTTAATTAACAATTTATTTATTTAGATAATACATATTCGTAATGTAAGCAAAAAAGTAAGTAAATTTTTATTTGAGATTATTTATTTCCAAAGAAATACATAAACGAATACTATTTTTAGAAATAATTGTATAGGATAATTTGTGTTTTTCATAAAATCTATTATAAATAACTTATTTACTATGTTTATTAAAAAAGTTTATATTGATCATAAATATTTATGTTTTACAATAAAAATTAACTCAAATAATACTATAAAAAATGAAAAATTACATGTAATGTACACCTCCAGCTAGTTTCAAAGCTGGCTGATTTTTGGGGCCATATTTTGAAGCTTTGTTGACGATTCCGTTAAAAGGCAGATTTTTTCGAATTCTTCACATTAAAACTTTAAAGTATGTTGTTTCAAATGGCGCTAATTATATATCTTAATTGTTATAAACAAAGTTGGTGTCGGTTAAAAAAAGGTATTATTTTCGTCCCAAATTGTCATAAGACAACTTTTTCTTTTTTAAAGTATAAAAATGCAAGCTTTCCAAATATAGCTGTCCGTAGAAATATTCTAACGTCATCATTTTCTGACTTATATTGTTGCAAAAAAATTTGAGATACACAAATAAAAACACTTTGAAATTTTGACATTTTGTATGAACTGCAAGAACAACATTCTGTCTTATATGAAAGTTCTAAGTTAATTTTTAAAAAAGGTATTATTATTTATAAACAACCGAAATTTTTGACTTATTTTGCAATATTATAAGCAACAAATAATGACAAAAACATTTAAAAATGCTATTTTGGAGGTTCGTATATGGCTCATAGGTTTGTTACTCTTAAATTAGAGTCAAATGCTTTACTTTTTTTGTGATAGTGATAAAAAATTTCGTTTGCCCTGCTGGTTTAGTGTCACAAAAAAAAACTAATTTCCCTGGTCTGCTTTGGCGGTTATACCCTTTCCACACAATTCAAATAGTCTTTTTAAAAATAATTTCCATAGTGAAAATTGAAACGTTAAATTTAAGTTGAAAATGTAATTTTCATTACAATAAATTGTGGCTTAATTCCATGTAAACACAATATTTAACTTAGACATGCAACAAGAAAATAGTTTCAGAACGTTATTATTCACCATTTGCCTATTGAAAAATTTAACAGATCGCAAATTAGGTAAGGTTAGGTTAGGTTGTTAAATAAAAAAACCCGATTATAATTATTGTTTATTTAAACAAAACCATAATTTTTATTGAGAATAGGTGTTAATTTGGAATTGGATTTGCCAAAATTGGCAAAGAAAAACTGCCTTTCTCTCACTACTTATATGATACAACTAGCAACTAAATGACACTTTATTGAATCTTGTTACTTTCATTTTGTAACTGAATCGTCTGACTTTAATTTTATTTGTTAAAAATAGTTTTAACGCGAAAGCAATCATTGATCTGTATCCACATATTGATAGTTACTTTTTGTTTATTTGATTGCCCTTTGGAAGTCCTACTTAAGTTGGACGATTTACATTCGTCATGTATTATACAGGTGATGCATCGTAGTGGCGATGCTATATTTAAGTTTATATTTCTCCATGGCGTTTTTTTAGTCATTAATTTCTACAGAAAGTAAACCTAACGTATTATAATAATACGTTAGGTTTAATAACTAAATATTTCAGTATCCTAGTTTCTAGCATCTTAATATCTCAAGTGTCATGTGGCAGACATATTAACTATATATGTACATATAAATATTCATACACACACACACACAGACACACACATATATATATATATATATATATATATATATATATATATATATATATATATATATATACTATATTGAGATATATATATATATATATATATATATATATATATATATATATATATATATATATATATATATATATATATATATATATTGTAGTATTTTTATTAATCTAATTTATTGTCTTTATTTATTATCAAAGGTTCTACATTTATAACACTTAAAAGTTTATTAAAGTCTTTATTACAATATTCACTTATCACTAAGAACTAGAACACAATAATTTATATCATTTATTTACA
This sequence comes from Diabrotica undecimpunctata, assembly GCF_040954645.1. NCBI lineage: Eukaryota > Metazoa > Arthropoda > Insecta > Coleoptera > Chrysomelidae > Diabrotica > Diabrotica undecimpunctata. The sequence goes on along the minus strand of NC_092808.1, from coordinate 79,888,344 downwards.
ATATGTATTTCGGACTAAAAACTCGACTACATATTCAAAACTAACTGTAACCTAAAATAAAAGGGTCCTCTATATTTATACTAAACAACCGTTAGACTAGAATTCCGGCGATTTCCTTCGAACTGACGAGAATGTCACCCGGACTGATTTTTTTCATTCGGCCTTCCTCTGGAAACGAATCGTAGGAGACCCGTCGGTTATTACCTGGGGGTTCTGCCGGCTGGTGAATGAACTAGAAAAGACTTGAATGGGAAAATATGTATACAGTTTAGATATTATGCGTCATTACTTATCGTAACATTGCCCCCCTCTTAAAAGATGGTTCCTCCTGGAACCTTGTCGGGACTGGAAATGGAACGGTATGCTGGTATCGGCAACTGGACCCTCTTTTACAACTTCCAGTTGTATAAAAATTGCAAGGGACGGTTTTCTCTCCGCACCAGTAACTATGCGGATTGCAACATACTAACACCTGGACTTCGGTGTCTTTTAAGATCTCCTCCACCATACTTCGGATAACCCTCCAATCTAATTGGCGGCACTCTAACTTTGGCATAGCTCACTTTTGCACGTCGGACTCTAGTACGTGCTCTCTCAATTGAAGTAAGGCTTTCCATACATCTCGGTAGGTAGGTTGCTCATGGGCAGTGTCTTTTGTTACCAGGTAGAAAAGGTAACGTGATGCATCTTGGAGTTTCAAGGCTTTCCCGGGAGCTGACACTTGGCATTGAAGTTCTGCAACTCGACCGAACTTCCTTCGAAAAACAGATGCTAACCCTGGTGCGTCTCTGATACTGGCCGGGATGGTAAGTTGTTCTTAGCACTGCTGCTTTCTTGGATTCCGTTTTGTTGCAGTTTGAACACTCTGCTGGGCGTGGCCTTCTGGCAAGAGAATCAGCGTTTCTGTGGCTAACTCCGGCCCGGTGTTCAATCTTGAAATCGTACTCTTGGAGTCGTTCGATCCATCTGGCTATCTGACCCTCTGCATTCTTAAACTGCATCAACCACTTAAGGGCGGCATGGTCGGTTCGGATTAAAAACTTCCGTCCATAGAGGTATTGATAGAAGTGCTCGACTGATTTCACTACTCCTAGAAGTTCTCTTCTCGTGACGCAATAATTCCGCTCACGTTTTGAAAGAACTTTACCAAAATATCCAAGGACTAGTTCCTGTCCTCCTTAAATCTGAGATAGCACTCCTCCAATTCCCACATTACTTGCATCAGTATCTAATATGAACTCTCCTTCTGGCAGTGGAAAACCTAAAATTGGTGCTGTAATTAAATGCTTTTTTAAGGTCTCAAAGGCATTTTGGCAGTCTGTATCCCAGCAGTAATCTCTTGCTTCCTCTGTAAGTCGCGTTAATGGCTTAGCGATATCTGCAAACTTTTTAATAAACCTCCGGTAGTAAGTACATAGTCCAAGAAAACTTCTTACCTGATGTTTGTCTGTTTGTTCTGGCCATTCCTTAACGGAATCGATTTATCCCTTATCCACGGCCACTTCTTCTTTACTGACTATATGACCCAGATAATTGAAATGGCACTGAAGCTGGCAATTCTTGGGGTTAAACATCAATTGGGCAGCTTTAAGTCGATTAAAAACGTTTTCTAAATTCTTCAGATGGTCTTCAAATGTCTACGCCAAGACGATTATGTTATCTAGATAAACCAAGCATGTTTTCCAATATAACTCTCTCAACACATTTTCCATGAGCCTCTCAAATATCGTAGGAGCATTACAGAGTCCAAATGGCATAACGTTGAATTGCCACAATCCAGATCCTGTGGTGAAGGCTATCTTTTCTTTATCTACTGGGTCCATGTCTACCTGCCAGTATCCAGACTTCAAATCCAAAGTAAAAAACAATTTACTTCCAGCCAATGTGTCCAATGTATCGTCGATCCGAGGCAGAAGATAACTATCTTTCTTGGTAACGTTGTTCAGCAAACGGTAATCTATACAGAATCTCGTCGTTTCGTCTTTCTTCTTAACCAGGACCACCGGAGAGACCCATGGGCTCGTAGAAGGTTCTATCACCCCGTCTTTCTTCATTTCCTGAACAATCGTTTCAGCTTCCTCTCTCTTCGCTTGTGGTAATCGTCGAGCTGTTTGACGAATTGGCTTAGCATTACCAGTATCAATTTTATGCTTAACAACGGTAGTTCTTCCCGTCTTTCCTCCATTCGGTACGAAAATATCACGATACTGCCGAAGAAATTCCCTTAATTTTCTTTTCTCCATCTGATTTAGAGACTGTCCTGCAACTGCAACCATTTGGTCGAATTTGTCGTTGGAATTATCAAATGTTGTCGCCTGACGGATTATGGATGTCACAAGTACACAAATGCCTACTTTTGTCTCTTTCTTAATGGTCACTGGGTAGTCATTGACATTGGTAAGTCTCAGAGTAATTTCTTTAGCCGAAGTCACCAATTCCTTTCCAATTATGATTCCACGGCCAACCTTGTGGTATTATCCCTAAAATATTACAATTCATAAAAAGATAAAGTTTAGAAGGAACGTGTAATACTTTTTCCATTTATTTATATAAAATATGTTTAATAATTCGAATCGAGGACATCCATAAAATAGCCTCGATTAGAATGTGTAAAGTCAGCAGAATTATGAATCGCCGACGCAAATTTGTCGTAGGTTATATAAAACAAACTTGACCCACTAATGAACGACTGCTGACTGTTGCAAGGTCTATTATAAAAAAGACAACGACTTTTATCTTGGATCTAAATACTTATCAGAACTAAATTAACGTCAAGACAGCAAGTTGATGTAATGCGTATCAGTAATTATAAAGTAGTCTCATAGCAACGTCAACTAAGTACTGAATATAATTAAAATAAGTAATGTTAAGAAAATAGTGTACAGTTGTGTTCTAAATAAATGGTCATCAAATATAACAACCCCATCATTTACCATAACCTCGTCGTCATGGTTAAAAGGCTCCATCATAACAGGTATCCCTTCGTCCACAATTCCCTGTAGCCGCGCTACTATGATTGTTTCGCTTCTCGCAGGCACGACTTTATATTCTTTAATGGCTGCTTACACAGTGTTGTCATCATGTAGATGAAGAAATACCTCCTCGTTGCCAACTTTATTTACCTTATTCTTAAAATTCAATTGAAATCCATGGATACTCATTACGTTTATTTCTAATATAACGTCCTTTTCGATGTCAGCAACTATAACAGTATGGACGAACTTTTCTGCTCCAATTATAAATTGTACCTGCATTTTTCCATGAATGTTGGCATTTTCACCTGTAGCGGTCCGAAGTCGCAACCTCGTTGGTAACAGTTTCTTACGGCTGTTTATAACTGTCGGGCGTATAATGGTTCTGGTCTCTCCGGTATCCACCAACAACGTATGCCTTTTACCATTTCTTTCTCCATCTACATATACACTATCTTCACGACATTTCAAAGAAGCTATTAGTATGAGAGGGTCTTTGGAAAAGTTCTGGGTCGAAGCTGTCCCCCTAAGGCCAACCCGTTTTAGTTTTCCTGATGGTGAGTTTTTTGATTTGCGTCGTACCTAGGGTGCTTACATAAACTTCGTACATGTCCTATTTCGCCATAATTCCAGCATCTTATGGTCTTCGTTTTCTTGTATATCATACTTTTCATCATATTTACGAGCTGGTCTAGTTTATCTTTATCTCCTTCCTCTTTTACAGTCCTAACTTTACTGTACCCGCCAGAGGCCTGCGTAGCTGACTCGTATTCGAGGGCGGCGAATAAGACATCAACCAGCGTCTTGTGACGAGCTAATCGCAGTGTTCTCTGCATTTCATGATCACGAAGACTATCAATAAATGTTCGAACGGCCAATTTTTGCATCATGTCTTCGGGAGCTGTTGGATAAGCATATCGTACTAATCTTGCAATATCTACCTTATATTCTTGAAGAGCCTCATCTTTCTTCTCTCTTTGATTTTTTAGCTGCGACTGATATACATACTCCAAATGTTCGTGGCCATATCGCATATTTAACCTCTTTTTCAGTTGTTCGAAATCATCCGTCTCCTCTACGGCTATGGTCTGAAGCACATCTAAGACATCTTCTCGAAGAGCGATAGTCAGGTTTACAGCCTTTTCTTTTTCAGACCATCCATTCGCTCTTGCAGCTGATTCGAACTGTTTCATGTAGTTGTTCCATGACGATTTTCCGTCTCGTCTTACATTTCGTCTCGTATTTTTTTGTCTCTACCGTAATTAGATTGTTTCCTTTCTTTGCTGGCCCTGTGTCTTCCATCTTCCTTTTCATCTCTTTCCATATCTTTTCTTTGAAGGCCAACATATCGGCAGCAACTTGGTTTTTTAACGAAGACATTCTATCGTCAAGGGCAGACACCTCAGAAGTGACTTTAGAGATTTCCAAAGTGATTTTAGCCGAAACTTTGCTTTCCAGAGAAGAAATCTCGTTAGAAACTTTGTCTTCTAATGATGCGATGTCACCAGAAACTTTGGCTACATCAGAAGAAACTTTGGAAATATCGTCAGAAACTTTGTTCTCTAATTTCGAAATCGACGTGATGAGAGCATCTCCAAATATATAAGTTTCCGGGTCTAAACCCTCTTCCTCCAAAGCGTTCTTTAGTCGTTGGACTATCTCAGCTTTTTTTCCGGTAGAAGCTAATTCTCCATCCTCGAGATGTCTTCTTAAATTCGTAACTGTGAGCTCAGAAATCGTAAACATTTTCACAATTTATTTTATATATCCCAATTCTGACACCACTGTATTATTTTTATTAATCTATTATTGTCTTTATTTATTATCAAAGGTTCTACATTTATAACACTTACAAGTTTATTAAAGTCTTTATTACAATATTCACTTATTACTAAGAACTTGAACATAACTACTTTAATTTATATCATTTATTTACAATATTTATTTCGGACTAAGAACTCGACTTTATATTGTATATACGTAATTCTATACTGTGTATACGTATATACGTAATTCTGACTATTGGTCGTCTTTTGTACGGTGCAGCCACGTTCGAAAAGGAGCATGTTAACTGTAGCAATCTATGGAGGAGTATAACCAAGCCGCAAATCCGTATCTTTTGCCGTACTGCTCCAGCATAGGCAGATCAGACACCCTTATATTATACTTACATTTATTTAGAATTATAAATTATTATTATTAGAATTATAAATTATTATTATAAACTACCATTTCAGCCTTCGTATTTTTCTGTACACCAAGACAAGATACGAACTCAAACTAGAGTCGACCGCCGGCTTCGCTTGGCTATCTGACGGACTATACATAATATAATTATGTTATCTTAATACATACAATATGATTATATTTTTAATTAAATAATAGGTTGATATCATATTATTTTTGTGACTTAAATATTCCATTTTATGTATAGTGCATACTTTACTAACTCACAGTACACTACCCACTACAACGTAAAATTTATTAAACTGGTAAAAACTTGGGTGGATTTGTATCTACTATTCATCTCCTTTAAATTCGTGGTTTGTACGTTACTCCTACAGAGATAAATATATTTCCTGCATTAATCTCAAAGAACATTTTGCATCTTTATTGTAAAATATGGAGATCCGGTATGGAAACCAGAATGCATTCAAGCAACGTGTAACAATGTAGCGGAAAATGTAAAAAGGAAAGGGCTTAAATTACAATATAACATTGAAACGCTGGTATAAAAATATAAAAATGGAACAATTGGCGCTTTTATTTTAAACAATTGAAGTGGAAAAAATACCCATATACATATATACAAATACACACACCTATATATATATATATATATATATATATATATATATATATATATATATATATATATATATATATATATATATATATATATATATTGTTATGATTGTTTATTTTGAGTTCAAACTTAGTTTATTGAGCCAATAAAAAAATTATAACTTATCTGTTATCAAAAGTAAAATAATCCTTATATTACCTGTGTTCGATGGATTCAAAAGTTTTTCTAGTTGTCTTTTATCAGGATAGAGAAAAAACGATAATAATACAAATATATTATATTACAAAGATTTACGTTTCTTTATTTTATATGAACGAATAAAACAATTATTAAATTCTGTCGTTATCTTATCAATCTGCATACAAGAAAATAAATCAAATTATTAGGATAATAAGATTATAAAGCTACATATATTTATATTACGTGAAAAACCAATTTTACTTAAAATTTTCTTTACTTGAAAAAAGAAACCACAAAACTTTAAACTTTTGATTAGCCTAACAAAACCTCAGTTCTTAAATTTGAATGCTAATGACCCTGATGTCGAAACGATCCTTCACAGATATAAAATTCAATTGTACAAACACTTACAGTTTATTTTCTTCTTGAGTTGTATGTTGGAACATACCCAGAAAAGTCCAGTCTCCTCAAAGATGTGATCTCCCCTCTTTGTCACCTCGGCTCCTTCTTTACGTCTCTGCAAACCTCCTTCAGACTACACAAAAAACACCTGATTCACTTCTCCAAACTCCGCTACTTATTTATGACACCAGGACCTCCTTTTGTCAACTGGATGCCGTAAGAATACTTTATAAAATGCCCACGGTAGATACAAGGACCTCTTTTAATCTACTTGTTATCTCCTTCTTCAAACTATTCACTTCTTTTCGTTACGCCGGTATCCAAACTCACGAACCACACCCTATCTTGAGACATACGACTGTTTCCTTTCGATGACCAAAATATGACTAACTTCTCCTCTCTCATGATCGACTCACCAAATTCCCATTTTAAAAACGACCGTCCAATCAAAAAGCTTAAATTGTGTTTATCATGATTTTGGAAAAGCCTAATTTCGGTTTCAGAGAAAACTAAATAGCTTACTTTAAAATTGGTTTTTTTCAATACATCATTTATACATATTTCAAAAGATTAGAATATGGTCATTTAATACTCGACTCTACAAACAATGAAGAGATTAACTTCAGGTAAAATGTCTTCTAATTATAAACAAAGGTTTTTTTATAATTTTGTTTGCAACGGAAAAACGGTCGTTTGCCAAACAAATTTCTATTCTTATCTACACTAAATCTTATCTTAAATTACTATATACAATTTGTCTATATTGATATCTTGAAATTTTATTTCGATGGATCTTTTTATTTATTTTTCTTTGGTTGGGAAAGAAGAAACATAACAAATCCCCGCCTTTGCATACGATAAAAATTACTGAATTATTTAGGGATTTTTCTCTATGCAAAAACAAAAAAGAATAGTCTTCCAACATTTTTTTAATTTCTTCTTTCACCTGTTGTCGATATTTATATGGGATCGGGTACGTCTTCGATTGAAAGTTTCCCAAGTTTTTAACCTCAAAAGAATGTTGGTGCTTTTTTGCCACTCTGTTTTCCTCATTTATAAAAGTTTCGTGTTCTTTTAACATCAGACTCACCTCATTTTCTTTTTCTTCTCCACATATCAATTTTCTTTCTTTTTCCTCAGATTCTTGACACATATTTATCGTACATTTTTCCTCCTCTTTTTCATCAATCTCTTCCTTAAATACCACTGTTTCAATCATATCCTTTTCATTTTCCTTTGTTGACACTATTTCTTTTTCTTCTGTGATTTTCATCGTTTTATTTTTGAAATCTATCACCACATGTTTTTCTGCCAATTCATCCACTCCTACGATCATATCATGCGACATGTTTGGCATCACAACACATTGTAGTGCATAAAATTTCTTATCCAATCGTACTTTCACTCGTATTCCCTCATTTATCGTTGTCAATGTCCGTTTATTTGCACCCACCAAATTTACCCGTGGTATTTTGTAGATCAAATTCGTTAAATTAACTTCCTCTATTAGTTTTCTGTTGATCAGTGTCATTTCCGATCCAGTATCAATCATAATTTTAATCGGTGTCTCGTTGATATAACCATCTACAAATTTCAGATTTGTTCCACTTATTTTGTCCTTATTTTCTGCCAATTTAATAAATTCCTTCGGGTGACAAAAAATTCCTGTTTGTTTCTTTGTCTTTAGTGAGCGCCTTCGTGAGAAAGACGCTTGCTGTTCTTGTTCGCTTCTACTTCTGTCGCTTTGTCTCTCATCCTCACATTCCTCTATGTGTGTGTTGTTGACCGCTCTTCTATTTTCTCTTGGTCTCTCGGACCCGTATCGGTTTCCGCGATTTTCCGGTTCATTCGTTCTATTATTATTTCGGTTTTCCTGATATGTGCGAGTGTAGTTTCTATTCTGGTTCTCTCGATATCTGTTTTCATTCCATTGCCGATTTCTTTGTTCATAATTTACTCTTCCGTTGTCTCTACTTTCGTTTTCCCTCCTCGGGACAAATTCTCTTCTTGTGTACTCTCTCCTAAAGTTTTGTCCTCTATCTCTATAGTCTTGATTTTCTCGTTGTCTATAATTTTCTTGCGTTCTCCTCATTTTTCTTTCTCTTAATTTTGCTTCTCGTATTTGTAAGAATTGACATAAACTGTCAATATCTTTGTAGTTTTGTAGAGTTATGTGATCTTCTAAGGTATCTTCAAAATATCTGGCTATTAGTTCCACTAGCTGTTCGGACGAATAGTTGTAATGTAAGTGTCTTGCATTGTTGTATAGTTGTAGGGCATATGTTTTTTCTGATATACCTATCTTATCCTGGTATCTCCCATTTTGTAATTCCTTGTTTATCTCTATCTGTTGTATTTTCCCCCAGAAATAGTTCAGAAATTTTTGTTCAAATGTTTGCCAATTTTGCAATTCTTCTTCTTTGCTATCAAACCATAAACTTGCCTCATCTTTAAGATGGTTCCTTATCGTTTCCTTTGCTGTTTCGAAATTACCGATATGTTGTACTTTCTTTTTTAAATTGTTAATGAAAATTACTGGGTGTAATTTTTTTACGTCCCCGCCAAACTGTATTTTCGCTTCGCTTGTTCCATGGATGATAACTTCTTTTCTCTCTACTCCTCTTAGTTCAGTTTCTGCCATTTGTTTTTCATTTTGCTTTAATCTTCTTTCTACTTCTTTCCTGTCTTCTTGTAGCGCCATTTCAAATTTTTTCTTCTAACTGTTCTAATTCCTTTTTCTGACAATTTCGTATCTCCTTCATTGTGTTTTGGATATCTTTAATCTCTGTCTCTTGTTTTGCATTCTTTAGGGTTCTTTCTTCTATCTGTTGTATCAGTTCTTTCTTTATCCCCTTAACACATCCTTTAATTTCCTGTTCAATTTCCAGACGCTGCTCTATATTTCTGTTATTTCTATCCATTTTTAGTGACTGGAGTTGCATTAGTTGTAATATTTTATCTATTCCTAATGGTTCTTTTCTTTCCTCTATTATTGTAGCATTTCCTTCATTATCCGATCCTTCATCAATAATTGTTTCCTCTTCTATCTTATCCTCTTTCCTTTCTTGCGTTTTGCTTTGACTCCTTGTGGTCGACATGTTAGTTAGATTATTTATCCCCGCCAAATATGAAGCTTTGAAATTTGTGCAATAATATCCCCGCCAAATATAAAATTCGAGTAATTTTGCAAAGACGAAAACTTTTCCTCTTATCCCAAATGCAATAAATTCAAATAAATGCAATAAAATTTTAAAACTTTTGTCAGTTGTAAAAATCAATCAAATATCATAAATTATATCATGTAAAAATTTGTACCTAGAGAAATTTGAAATGTAATGTCATAAAAGCAAATATTATAAACTTTAACCATCGGCAAATAAATTTTCAATCAATCTGCTTTCTTTCTCTATCCGTTTAAATTTTAACTAGAAATACTTTCTACGCCTTACACGTTGGGGGCCATTTGTTATGATTGTTTATTTTGAGTTCAAACTTAGTTTATTGAGCCAATAAAAAAATTATAACTTATCTGTTATCAAAAGTAAAATAATCCTTATATTACCTGTGTTCGATGGATTCAAAAGTTTTTCTAGTTGTCTTTTATCGGGAGAGAAAAAAGGATAATAATACAAATATATTATATTACAAAGATTTACGTTTCTTTATTTTATATGAACGAATAAAACAATTATTAAATTCTGTCGTTATCTTATCAATCTGCATACAAGAAAATAAATCAAATTATTAGGATAATAAGATTATAAAGCTACATATATTTATATTACGTGAAAAACCAATTTTACTTAAAATTTTCTTTACTTGAAAAAAGAAACCACAAAACTTTAAACTTTTGATTAGCCTAACAAAACCTCAGTTCTTAAATTTGAATGCTAATGACCCTGATGTCGAAACGATCCTTCACAGATATAAAATTCAATTGTACAAACACTTACAGTTTATTTTCTTCTTGAGTTGTATGTTGGAACATACCCAGAAAAGTCCAGTCTCCTCAAAGATGTGATCTCCCCTCTTTGTCACCTCGGCTCCTTCTTTACGTCTCTGCAAACCTCCTTCAGACTACACAAAAAACACCTGATTCACTTCTCCAAACTCCGCTACTTATTTATGACACCAGGACCTCCTTTTGTCAACTGGATGCCGTAAGAATACTTTATAAAATGCCCACGGTAGATACAAGGACCTCTTTTAATCTACTTGTTATCTCCTTCTTCAAACTATTCACTTCTTTTCGTTACGCCGGTATCCAAACTCACGAACCACACCCTATCTTGAGACATACGACTGTTTCCTTTCGATGACCAAAATATGACTAACTTCTCCTCTCTCATGATCGACTCACCAAATTCCCATTTTAAAAACGACCGTCCAATCAAAAAGCTTAAATTGTGTTTATCATGATTTTGGAAAAGCCTAATTTCGGTTTCAGAGAAAACTAAATAGCTTACTTTAAAATTGGTTTTTTTCAATACATCATTTATACATATTTCAAAAGATTAGAATATGGTCATTTAATACTCGACTCTACAAACAATGAAGAGATTAACTTCAGGTAAAATGTCTTCTAATTCTAAACAAAGGTTTTTTTATAATTTTGTTTGCAACGGAAAAACGGTCGTTTGCCAAACAAATTTCTATTCTTATCTACACTAAATCTTATCTTAAATTACTATATACAATTTGTCTATATTGATATCTTAAAATCTTATTTCGATGGTTTTTTTTATTTATTTTTCTTTGGTTGGGAAAGAAGAAACATAACAATATATATATATATATATATATATATATATATATATATATATATATATATATATATATATACACTTCTCAACAATTGAAGTGGATATTATGAAAATGTACATTTTATTTTCTTTTTATAAGGTCTAATAGAAAAATGGAATGATATAAATAAAGATTTATTTTTACTTCGTATTTTCATACAGATGAACCGAAAGAAAGAAATTCTTTAAGAAGAAAAAATAGAAAATAAACAAAAATTGTAAAATTAACAACCTAAAATTTCTATTCCTGCTCAATGTCTAATATCCCGAAAAAAAAATTAATAGTGTGTGGATCCACCTCTGTGTCGCCTTAGTGCTCTAACTCTATTTGGAAGACCTCTTATTAAATTATTGATGAACTGCTGCGGTATACGTTCCCAAATCGCGCTTAATGTATTGGTCAACTGATCTAAGGTTTGGGGCGGTTGAAGGAGCATGTTTTGTTTCCTAGACATTTCGGCCCAAACATGTTCAATGCAATTCATATCAGGTGAACACGGTGGCCACTTCATTCTTGTAAAGCCATGAGCTTCTATACACTCGTTGACAATTCTCGCACGGTGAGGGCGAGCATTATCATCAATCAGACCAAATTGTTCGCCTATTGCACCAAAAAATGGAACAATTATTGGTACTATGACTCTGTCTCGATATCGTGTAGTAGTCATTGTCTCATTAATTAAGACGACTAAGTTCGTGCGACCGTCCAAACATATGCCTCCCCACACGCAAACGGATCTACCTCCAAAAAGAGTGGTTGGGACTCTCAGATTTTCATTGTAACGCTGTCCTTTTTCCATCCTCATCAATGTTTGGCCATCATTCGTATACAAACAAAATCTGGACTCGTCAGTAAAGAGACAATTCCTCCAATTTTCGAAATTCCACTGATAGCGTTCCATCGCCCAGCGATATCTGCATGCACGCTGCTCCCTAGTTAGTCGTGGATGGGTAGCGCGCCGTCTAGCCCTTAAATTTTATGCATGTAACCGTCTTCTGACAGTTTGACTGGAAATCGCTAGTCCAGTAGCATGCCTGAAGATACTGTTAATTCTGGAAGCCGTGAATGTTGGGTTTCTTCTTGCCGTCAGAACTACAAAACGGTCTTGCCGACGAGTTGTAGATTGTTCTCTTCCTCCTCCATGCCTGTATGTTGCCGATACAGTTGCTCCATACCGATTCCATGCACGACTTATCACACTTTGCGACACATTTAGCCTCATAGCAACCTCTTGTTGAGTTATGCCTTGTTGGATCCAACGAACTAATTGCTCGAGCTGCACTAGTTCTTAACGTCTTTGCGGCATAATGTTTTTGTGATAAATAGATTTCTTGACTTATTGACAACTGGTAAAGCCAATACAAGCACTTTTTTACGAATGATATATTCATGTTTGGAACAACATGTCTCTCTTTGTACGAGATGAGAGCCGATAAGAATAGGGAGAAAAAAACTACATGCCAAAAATATTGGCAATAAAGATAGCATATAGAGTATAGTACAGGCAATTATTTTAAAAATAGTTTTATATGTTAATTTTAGGAATTTTAAAATTATCCACTTCAATTGTTGAGTAGTGTATATATATAGAAAAGGATAATGCGATAGCATAATAGAAGTAAAATGTTCTGGCATGTCTCGCAAAACAAAAAACAAAAAAAGGTATATCAATGGACGGCAAGCATATTTCCGACTATTGATCGTCTTCAGTACGACCGATAGTCAGAAACACGTTTATTTCTCTAATGCCACAGATTGGTCACAATGCTTCTCTAGTGATCCTTTCCCAACCGGCAAGGCAACCATATATAAGTATTTTTGACTATTGGTCGTCTTCAGTACGGTGCAGCCAAGTTAGAAAAGAAGCATGTTTAGTAAGGAAAGGATCACTATAGGAGCAGCGAGACCAATTTGTGGTATTTGACTTAGAAGACCCTGATGGTTTCCGGGGCAACAACGTACAATAACCACGGAGAAAGCTATAGCTACCTGGGGGAAGAAATGCCAAACGTTGAAACTTTTAAAACAAATGGAAAAGAATAATCCGAGTGAATAATAAAAGTAAAATGTAATAGCATGTCTCGCAAAACAAAATACCAAAAAAGGTATATCAATGGAAGGCAAGCGTATATACATATTTCTGACTATTGATCGTCTTCAGTACGACCAATAGTCAGAAACACGTTGATTTTTTTAATGCCACAAATTGGTCGCAATGTGCATCTGGTGATCATTTCCCAAGTTAACATGCTCATTTTCTTACTTAGCTGCGCCGTACTAAAGACAAACAATAGTCAGAAATACCTTTTACCATCGATATACCTTTTTCGATTTTCTGTGGTGCGAGACATGCCATTACATTTAACTTTTAAATTCACTTGTCCTTTTTCATTTGTTTTAAACGTTCCAATGTTTGGCATTCCTTTTCCCAGGTAGCTGTAGCTTTCTCCGTAGTTGTTGTTAGTTGTTGCCTTGGAAGCCATTAGGTTTTTCTAACTAATGCTACAAATTGGTAGCATTGCTCCTGTAGTAATTCTTTCCTAACTTAACATGCCCCTTTTCTAACTTGGCTGCACCGTACTGAAGCCGACCAATAGTCAGAAATACTTATATACAGCATCGTATATGTGCCTTCCATCGACAGACCTATTATTCTATATATATATATATATATATATATATATATATATATATATATATATATATATATATATATATATATATATATATATATTGTTTTGATGTATTGTTTGTGAATGATGAGCAATGAGTATTTTTAATAATATAATATATAGGGTTTTTATCGCGGTTCTCAAAGAATTAGTTTGTAAGTACTTTTTTAAATTATCTTTATTATATCTATTATGAAACACACATATATATCTAACCTAGCCAATGTAAATTTAAAATAAACTATCTTTAAATTGAAATTCTTATGAAAATAATTAAATTCTATAGACAATGTAAAATTTAAACAAACTATCTTCAAAATTGAAATTGTTATGACACTAACTAAATTATATTAACAAATTTTGTACCTTTCTGTCACTGAATGCCTAAATGAACTGTTTTCCACTATATAGATTCTAATCACCACTCAATGTCTTCGTGCCTTGGTTATCCTTGTTTTTGTGAAATTTCTTTTTCCAATTATCAGCTTCCACCAATTTAAAATATATTTCTTCTTAAGCATTTATAAACCACCAAGCAAACCAGCAAACAGCATTTATATTTATTCTTCTTTTCAATATATTAATATCCAATCACTAAATATATTATTTAATTTTAATATTCAATTAATACTTCTTCCATTATCCAATCATCATTTATACATAACATAATTTTTAATCTTCAATAATATTTTCTTTATACTGTTTCTTAATCTTGATTTAACTCACTATATTGAACAATTATAACTGATTGACTGACTCTAACTAACTTTCATACTAAAAACTGGCCATCTTAGTAACTGTAACTCATAACTGATTGACTTGAATCCAAATCACCGGGTATTTATATCTTTTTCCATGTTCCAGAATCATCTGGTAATAAATCCTATTCGATTTTGTTCTATTTCTTCTATATGGATGTTCTGGAAACAGTATATGTTCGATCCACAGACATAACCATTATTCCAGAATGTTCCACCGTAAACAAAGGTCATCTTTGGTGATCTAGAGAATTCCTTACTTTTTTATCGAGAATTTTGTCGACATTTAGGCTTTTCAGATCAGAATATACACTTAAATCAGTAACTTAACATTCTAATTTAATAAACTACACATTTTAAACAACATATTATTATAACCCCACTTTATATTCGTAATAATTATTTAAAATGTCACTTGGAGAGTATGTATATCTGGTTGCCTAATCACATGGCTCACTTAAATATATTTACAATATTATAATTATTAAAATACAACTTTTTACAATTATTATATGCTAATTTCTTAAAAATGCCCTCACATAAATATATTTTTATAAAATTCTCTGGTATATAACTTATTAAAATAACCAAATACTTTTTATATCTAATATTATCTAGTAGTGTAAGTTATAAATTATTTTCTATAAACACCAATCATATCAATATATATATATATATATATATATATATATATATATATATATATATATATATATATATATATATATATATATATATAGATTTGTTAGGTAGCTGATTCGTTTATTGTGCCTCTTGTGTGGGTGAAAATTATACACAACACTTTTATTAGCGGTTTATTTGCTTCCACAATCTTTTATGGTAACACTTTACAACCTCGACACTAAACTAAAATTAACTTATTATGTTCTCTTGTTGTGTGGCACGGGTAAGAGAGAGAGAGAGAGAGAGAGAGAGAGAGAGAGAGAGAGAGAGAGAGAGAGAGAGAGACGAGGAGAGAGAACAACTTCTTTTGCAACTTGACTTGAAATACTTAATGAGAATACTATAAATATGTATATATATATATATATATATATATATATATATATATATATATATATATATATATATACATATGTATATATAGATATATATATATATATATATATATATATATATATATATATATAAAGTAGTTAGGTATTATTGACTGCCACGTTATGTAAAATAAAGTTTTATTATTAGGTTGCAGTCATTAATAGGACAGGAAAGTGAAACTCTTTGTTCTTTATCAAGCTTTCGCAAAATTTATTTGCTTCTTCAGGATATGCTAAAATATGGTATCAGTAAATACAATGAAATTATAATTAAATAGCATTGTATAAAACTAGTATAAAATCTTACAACATGAGGTTAATCCATTAAATTTTCAAATTTACAAAACATTAAAACTTAACTTAATAAAATTATATAGTTATTAAGTACAATATTTTAATTTTATTTAATTTTGTAGAAATTCATTATGACATTGATTATGTTGATGTTTGATTTATATCAGAAAGACACTTGTTTCTGTTTATTATATTTTTTGTTATTGATAACTAGCTTTTGATTGTTATTATGGTTACATACAAATTGGCGCCAAATATGAATATTTAAATTTTTTGAAATTATAGTATTTATAGTCAGAGAATCTAATATTAGAAAATTATAGTATTAATTTTCGTAAGATAGAATGTAATTATAGATATTGCTAAGTTTATCAATATCAGTTTTTTTATTAACGCATTGATATTTATTTATGCATACCATTTCTAATAATTCTCTTTTATTTAATTGGTTTTCACGTCTTAATATATTAGTTTCATTGAAATTAAATGAATGATTTTTATTAATTGCATGATCTATTAATGCACACGTATTTTTATTATTTCTAAGGTCACTTTTATGTGATGTTAGTCTGCCTATTAGATTTCTAGATGTGTGTCCGATGTATGACTTATCACAATTTTCGCATGGTATTATATAAACTACATTTGAACTTTACATAATACTAATAGGTAATTTAGTTTTTGTATACAATGATGCTAATGTTTTAACATTTTTAGTTGCAATTTTAATATCAGAATAGTTAGCAAAGACTTTAGTTAGTTTAGGTGTTAATGTTGGTATGTAAGGTAGTTAAGCTTGATAAAGAACAAAGAGTTTCACTTTCCTGCCCTATTAATGACTGCAACCTCATAATAAAACTTTATTATATATATATATATATATATATATATATATATATATATATATATATATATATATGTATATATATATATATATCTACGGCATAAAGTGGACTCCGCCCATGTTAAAATTCAGGTTCAAGTGAGCTCCGTGGTCAACTGGACACCGATATACGGAGCTCACTTGACCATTCCATAATATTGGCTCTGTCGATTCGTCAACATGTATAGTTTCATAATTTTTAAAAATTTTGTGGAGCCCTTAAGTACCCCTGTATCATGAATGTATATTGCATAGTTCACGTGTATATCTTATAGGGGTCGTTCAGATCTTTTTCACTGTATATTGGAACCATAGGTATATCGGTTTAAGTAAGCTCTGATAGTTTGGCAACTCTGCCATTAAGCTGTATACTTCTCGCGTATAGTCTGAACGGTTGATATGGACTCCTTATTTTTGTTATCGTTCATACGCATTACAGTGTGTAACAGATATGTATACTATTAACTACCTGTTTTTGGTAGGTACGTGCTTTTCTAAAAATAGCTTTATAGATACAAAAGGATTTCGTTACCAAATTGGATTTTTTTCATATGCGGAAATTTCCTAATGTATTTTGTTAACGTGAGTATGTCTTCATACGTTTTATTTAAGAATTCGATAAGTAAGAACTTTTTTTATTTCATCCAATATTTTATGATATCTTGTATACAGATTTTTATTATTTTATTTCTGGTTTTATCTGTGTACTACATATAATTCTGGATAGAAGGTTATCTCAAAATAAATATTTATTTGCTTAAATAGATATTTTTGTGTAAAAATGGATAGTAGTGCACAAAAAAGGGAAGAATGCTTAATTTATCTAACAAGAATTATACCACTTCACCCATATTACATACTTCTGAATGTTTTATCTCCTATTTAGAGGTAATATGTAGTCAATATAAGTGAAGCTAGTGTTAAATTTGCAATGATCTTTATAAGTAATAGCTTACTGACTGTACTTTACATGTTGAGTTCAAATAAATAAACCTTGTCCCTTCAGAAAAGAGCGATTTGAATGGCAAAGTCAACGAAGAAAGTGTAACGAATCTTTTATCACCCCAGATTCACACAGGTTAACCGCTGTTTGCAGGCAAGAGTCTTCCTGGCAGATTTAAGGAAGATAACTACCATAAGGAAGTTCCTTTTGAGGGTTCAGATGGCGAGAAGCAGCTTATTTTTTTTTGTATATCTTGCAGATGTGTTGATCTAGCCAGTTTTTCCTCGATTCTAGTCATAAAATGGGTTGTTATTCGTGGAGTGAATGTTACGAATCTAGACTTTGTTTCTTTTGTTCTCTAGCTACTTATCTTCGGATATTAGGTGGATTGATAACTACGATATTGTAGAGCTTATGTATGGATGAGAGTCTTAATATCCGCTTAATTTGGCTGACTAATTTATAGCTAAATCTACGTGTCAAGTATGTATTGATGTCACCCATACAAGCTAGGTATATTTGGCAGCAGAAGCATAGAGTTTAAGCGTCTACGTTTTAAGAGTGAAAGGATGTGCTTCCCGTTTTTAGCTGACAAGTTCGCGGAGAATACTATTTTTCTGGTTCTAGTTTGCCATTTAGTTTTAAACAAAGTTTTGTAAATTACAAAGTGTGTTTAATGATTTCATGACACTATTGGTTCAGGTATATGTTCAAATTTGTGAAAGCGTCTCTGTTAGGAACATTCAAGGAGCACACCTGACTTTTTCCAGGATTTGGCTTAAAATTAATTTATAATCTATTTTTATTGTGTTTAAGATATGATTTAGATTTTTCTCCACTTCAGCAACAAAAGTTTGTGGTTCTGCAACAATAGATGTATCGTCTACATAATAAAAGTCCTAGTATTTACTGGAATGGGTTGTGTAAATGTTATACAGTGTAGGTGCCATTACGGTACCCCAAAGGAGACCGTTCTTCTACGTTCTCAATCTTCATCTTTTCTTACCATTGAGTGATACGGAAAATCTTCTGTTGTTCTATAACCTAAGGGGATATCACATAGATTTTGGAGAAATGTCCTTTAATTTAAGGTGTCGTAAGCAGAATTTAGATTGACAAATACCACTCCTCATGTCTGATATTTTTTATATCCGTCTTCGTTGTGTTGGGCAAGATTTAGTATGTGTGACGAACATGATCTACCCTGTCATATATAGCCACTTTTATCTTTAAATTTAAGTTTTCCTTCTATTATCGGTTTATATTAAGGATCATATGCAGAAGTATTGTGTATAGCTGAAAAAATAAATAGATATATTGGCAGATAGCTTTTGTGGTCGTTGGGATTTTTGTCAGGTTTAAGCAAGGCAACAACTTTGTCTTTACTTTGCTTGTCTACAGACTTTGGATATTAGCCACTGTTGTATTTTTTTGTCCAAATTTTTTAATTAGTTTTGTGTTTAGATCCTCAGTCAGGAGCCGTAATATTGTTCATAATATACGTGGATAGTGGATCCAAACTCAACATCGTTGAAAGGTTTCCTCAGCTGACTGGTTTTGTCCTCTCTGATTTTAAGTTTTTCTTTGCTTCTTTGCCGGCATTTATTATGTTTATTTCGTTATTTTCAGCGATTAGCTTAATACCAAATACCCTAGGTTTGGCCCTCTATTTGCTTCCTGCAGTAGAAATACGTCACATTTGTGTTAAGCGTATATGTCTGATAAGCTTAAGTAAAGTAGAGTGTGTGTATCTGTAGATATGTCCTTACTATTTATAGACATAAGTAGAATAGTTGGTCCTAAAAAGGACCGATTTGACAAACATCATATTGAACGGGTGATTGAAGAATTAACCGATTAAATAATTATTCATTATCCAGAGTAAGAGTACGCTCGATTGCGGTGGTCTTATTGTAACTTCAAATTTCGTGAAGGCTTTTACTTTGAACTCCATAAAAATTTAAATTTTGGATACTGTTACTTATAGACGATATTTCGAGTCAGATTTGTTTAGTAATAACTGTACTTATATAGTATCTTTGTGAAAAGTAAATGAGCTTGTAATATCGGTTTACAACTCATATATGGATAATAAGGAAATAAACAGGTTAAAATGTGACAAGAAATTGCTACAT
Source organism: Diabrotica undecimpunctata (assembly GCF_040954645.1). Classification (NCBI taxonomy): domain Eukaryota; kingdom Metazoa; phylum Arthropoda; class Insecta; order Coleoptera; family Chrysomelidae; genus Diabrotica; species Diabrotica undecimpunctata. The sequence continues at coordinate 79,868,438 of NC_092808.1, read as the reverse complement.
AACAGTACGAGACAATATTCATATGCTGTGGCAAAATCATCATATTTGGGTTTCATATTTCAATTATCATATTTACATTGATATTTATGTGGCAATCAGCTGTAAAAGTCATTGCCTTTTTTTCTGTCATATCATATTTTAGCATATCATATTTTGAGTGAAATTGATCCTAAATTCGTCTAATAATATTAAGTTTTTAAAACAGCTGTGTTTTTATGCTCATTCGGTTACCTTTTGTAAACCAGTCTGTGTAAATAAAAGGGATTTATATAATCTTTTCATTTCGTAATCTTGTCGTTTCATAATTATAGTTCTCTTGCTTTTATTTTCTATATTTTCTATATAAAGATCATCGTCATCGTATAGTCAGAACGCAACAAGATTCTATTGCCTTTTTGAAAATACAGCCACGTAAATGGCGTTTTTAAAATTTATGTCAATATTTCTGAAGTGCCTTTTCTAGGATAATTTTTTTAAGCCTAGTTCGTTTGATTATATGTAATTGATTTGATAGTCCACAACAGATAAGTATTGATTGTAGGTAGGATAGCAGGTGTTGATAAATATGATGGGTCGGTAGATAGTCTCATTATTCCTAAATCTGACCATATGTTACCTCCCCCTTCATTTGTGGAAGTCCTAAGGACATTTTTTCTCTTGGGGCATCCTCCCAATTTAACTTGGAAATGCAGTTATTATAGTCTTTGGATAAAGCCAGCGCAACTTTAGCATTGAGATTTAGTTTCTTGTACGACGTTGCTATCTTTATATATGTGTTTGATCTTGGAATTAGTTCTGTTCGATATTGGTTAGTACTCGGACCTCTGTAAGTCGGAAAATACCTCTGATGGCTTTTCTAGCAATCCTGGTCTAATTAATACGTTCTCGTTACGTCTCCACATATTAGCACTGGTTTGCTCACTATTTTATATACCCTAATTTTATGGATTCGAATTAGACTTCTGGATTTAAAAGAGGGTTATATATACATAATATACATCAGTTAGCTACCTGAATATTTCCTTTTATTTCTTATGTAACAACGTTACCTATGATATCTAAGACGCTGCAATCTTTCAAAATTATATGGCTTTATTGCTCCGTTATGCCCTAATCTAGATCCTCTCTTTTGTATGTTAAAGAACATTTATTTGATTTTCTCATTAGTGACTATTAGACCGCTGTTTTTGCTGCTACTAGCATTATTTTATAGCATTTTATTATTTAATTTATGGATTAAATCCGGATAGCAAATAGATATTCTTTACTGTCTCAGATATTCTAACATACAAAATCCTATTAAATTGTCAAAACCTTCCTTGCATATTCTATTCACTTATGAGGAGCAGCAGCAATCAGTACCATAATAATGCGTATAGTTCTGGACTAGCTAATTGTTGGATAATGAGAAGCATGAGTGTAGCAGTTTTAATGTTTTCGGGACTGCTACCTGGTATCGGGGAGCAGAATTATCATTACCGAGTTATATACCGAGAATATAGGAATTATTGCCTGAACTTTATTATTATTGAACAACAATATATTCCCTAGTAAAATAATCATGAATTTACAGTAAGAAAAAATTTTGAACGTTGGTTATGAAAACATCATGTACATACCACCGGGTTCACCATGTCGATATCCAGCAAAATCCCTGTAATAATGATACGGGAAACCAAAGATGAAAATATGCTCCAAGAAACTCTGTGTTATAAAACAGTCGAATAAAATACAGATTCTCAATTCAAATAGTCAAAAAATTAATGAACAGCTTACTAAAATAGAAATAACGCCTATTTAAGAAGTACTCCATTAACGGCCCAAGGGACAAAGCACTCCTAGCATATGCTAATGATATATATCTCATAACTCTAATAAGAAACTCTCCCGTCCAAAAACTTCAATAAAGTGAAGACAGCACGAAAAATGTTTCACTTAAAATCAACGAAATGAAAACCAAATACAAGCGAATCAACAAAAGAGACCAATTCAATAAATCTCGATAAAATATTAAAGTTAATAACTACAATTTTGAAAATATGGAACACTTTAAATATCTTAGATAAATAATCGTGGTTAATAAAAAAAACGGGTGTGGCAGTCCAGTGGGACTGCCGGTAGAAGTTATACTTCTATACACGCGTTCGCCGTTACGGCGAATTTATATGGGAGTCAATCTGCACAATTATTACATATTTAATGCTATAGGTAAGAGAGAGCAGAAAGAGAAAAATAATTAGGTATATAGGTATATGGTGCATCGTTTGCTGTATATAAACATTTGACCTGTAATAGGAGTATAGTAAATGAAGGATTGTATCAATATTTTAATGAAAATATATATTTTTATTTTCATATATGTATAAAAGGAGTTGAATGCAAAAAAAATTTTTACGCATACTCTGCAGTAAAATGCATTGTTTATTTTGTTATTAATATAAAAATTACAATACAATACACTGCAACATAATTCAATATAATAATACAATACAAATTAAAATGCAATATTCATAAGTATTTAAAACTGCCAATATACATAACTTACTTTACGAAGATAAAAATAAAAAACCAACAACTCGGATTATGTTGTAAATTTTCATTTAATTTTAAAATTTAGCATTTTTGCGTATATAACATATATTTAATAACATTAACGTGAGGTTTTTAAATATTTCAAAAATAAAAAAGGAAATTCATATTGGGATTCGAACTCACGTACACCAGCGTATGAACCAAACACGTAAAAGATTTGCCAATTAGACATGATACTAACGGATTTCAAAATTGACAGTTGTCTGTCATACAGTGATTATTTTGAAATGCAAAAGCCTAAAATAATTATGAACATTTAATTAATAATACAAAACATATCACATAAATAATAATATTAATATATATTATATTATATAAGTATATAACATTATATAATATAATATAATATAATATAATATATTTATAATATTAAATATATATACAAAAGGAACATTTTTATTCCCGAGGTAGGAAGAGAGAGAAAATATATCTTATGTCTCTCTCTTACTCATTATCTTACATATGTAATGATTTCACAGATTCACTCCCGTGCAAATTTCCAACGCCGACCGTGCCTATAGAAACATAACTTCAATAATGCCACTAAAGAATCACAGAGCATAATTCAAACTTTAGACCTATTTTAATACATGGATGCGAATCATGGACAAAATAGGAAAGAACTACGAATATATGAAAGAAAAATAATAAAAAAAATGTTTTAACCTCATTATCATATCGCTTACCAATCCGTATAGAATAAGAACATATACTGAATAAAGAAAGCTCTTATACCTCTTTTATAATAAAAAAAAATGTTTTAACCTCATTATCATATCGCTTACCAATCCGTATAGAATAAGAACATATACTGAATAAAGAAAGCTCTTATACCGATATTGTTCAGGAAAATAAATCGCTTAAGGTAGATCAGACACATGCATAGACGTCAAGATGTCAAACTTGTAAAACTGGTATGGAAGGAAGTTAGCACAGAAGAATGCCACTTGGGCGTCTCAGTATGCAATGGAGAGAAAACTTCCAATCATATCTCAAAAAATTAACATTTCGTTTAATTACAGATTCGTGGAAAATCGACCAACTTGGAGAAAAGTTAGCGAAGACTCACCCAATGTTATAGCGCTACGTAACGATGATGATAAAGAGAAAGGAGAAACAGTGACAAAAAGCAACAAAAATGGACTAATGGAGCAAAGCTGCTTCAAAATCTTGATTGGAAGGGATTGAAATGAAAGTATAAGAAATACAATGGATGAGGGGGATTCACTTATGAGGGGCAGAAGCAATATCAGTACCATAATAAGGCGTATAGTCCTGGACTGGCTAATCGTTGGATAATAGGAAACATAAGTGTAGTAGTTTTAATGTTTTCTTGACTGCTACCTGGGATCGGGGAGCAGAGATATCAGTACCAAGTTAAGGCATATAGGAATTGTTTCTTGAACTTTAATATTATTAAATAGCACTATATTTCCTAGTAAAATCGTCATGACTTTACAGTAAGACAAATATTCGAACATTGGTTATGGAAACGTTAAGGACATACCATCGAGTTCCCTATGTCGATATCCCGAAAAATCTTTGTAATAATGATAACCGAACCAAAAAAACAGAGATTAAAATAGGCGCCAAGAAACTGTGTTATAAAACAGTCGAATAAATACAGATTCTCGATTTAAATATTCAAAAAATTTATGAACAGCTTACTAAAATAGAAATAACGCATATTTAAGATGCAATCCATTAATGGACCAAGGTACAAAGCACTCCTAGCATCAGCGGCGGCTCGTGGTCTAAAAAAGTGGTGAAGATGAGGAAAGCTTGCCGGAGCCAAAAGGAGTTTTGGTACCTAAAAAAAAGGAAGAGAGTATAAAAAATGTTTCACTTAAAATCAACAAAATGAAAACCAAATACAAGCGAATCAAAAGAAGAGAGCAATTCAATACATCTAGATAAAATAATAAAGTCAACAACTTCAATTTCGAAAGTATGGAATACTTTACGGTTAATAATAATGTCACTAAAGAAATACAGAGCATAATTCTTCTAAAATTTTTTAACCTCATTATTATATCACTACAAATCCGTATAGAATAAGAACATATACTGAATAAAGAAAGCTCTTATAACGATATTGTTCAGGAAAATAAATCGCTTAAGGTAGATCGGACACATGCATAGACGCCAAGATGTCAAACTTGTAAAACTGGTATGGAAGAAACTTAGCACAGAAGAATGCCACTTGGGTGTCTCAGTATACAATGGAGAGAAAACATCCAATCATATCTTAGAAAATTAACATTTCATTGAAGATTCGTGGAAAATCGATCAACTTGGAAAAAAGTTGTAGTTAGCGAAGACCCACTCAGTGTTGTAGCGCTACGTAATGATGACAATAAAGAAAAAAAAAAGAAACAGTGACAAAAAGCAACAAAGATGGACTAATGGAGTACAGCTGCTTCAAAATCTTGATAAGAAATACAATAGATGATTGATGGATTCGAGAAACTTGAGACTTGAGAAAGGCACTCTGCCGAAACAGCTGTAGTGATAAGATACAATTAATTTGGTGAAAGTTTTGAAAACAAAGTTTTTAGTATTTTGTTGTTAAATAAAATGGAATTAACATACGACATTATATACGCTATAATAACTAGACAACTTGTATGATACGGACATATAAGGAGAAAGTTTCATGAAACAATAAACTACCCAATATTCGTTATGAGTGCAATCGATATGAATAAAGAAAATAAGGAAAACTATGGCAAAAAGGTAAAAAAAAGTAGTAATTAAAAAATGAGAGAGGTACCTTGTGGACAACATGTGCTTAATTAGGAACGAATTGAGATAAATAATCAAGACGACAAAGAACATTTTAAATTGATAAATCTATACGATTTTTAACAATGCATATTTGTAGGTCATTTTCAGAGCCAACGTGCTAATTGTATGTAAAATGAAACTTTTTAAGGTTTTTAATGTTTGTATGAAAGATAAAACCGTATGAAACATGACCGTGAAATTTATATACCAATCTATAAATCTCTTTTAAAAGAATACTGACACCTATACATTATCACAATACTACATATCATAATACTAAGAAGTCTGTTATTTTAATCTAAGAATAGGCTTTATAATTTACGAGAGATTTAATTTAATGTATTTAAAATTTTCCATTATCCGGTATTGTAATAAGAAACAAAATTTCACTACAAGGCTTGAAATCGTGTTAAATTTGACTTTGGATATTCTTTTTGAGAATTAAAGATTTTGTCTTTCTTCCCAAGACTTTTCTTCCCTCTACTCTTGCATGATGACGCGTAGAAGAGAGTATTTATCGTTTGGAACTATGTGGCCCAGATACGATGTCCAGATAGACAATTCGTTTGAGACTTTTACAGTCCAAGGAATTTTAAGAATACGCCTATATAGCCACATTTCGAATGTCTTTAATTTGTTTACAGATTTGGCTTTCAGGGTCCAAGCTTCTACCCCATAGAGCAAATGCAACCATACATAAAATTCGACGATCTCAATCTAATAACCATACTCAATTTCTTATTTGTAAACATTGACTTTTATCTGTTTAATTTAGTCCTATCTTTTTGCTTTATCTGTTAATGATTTATATAAGAATTTGTAAATCATCTATATTTTCTGTCATAATTGGGGTTTAGTATGCAAATTTTTTGTTATTAATGATGCTCAGTCCATTCCTTACTTCTTTCCCATAGTGTCTCCTAAAATAGTAGTTGGGAGTACACATTAAATAATTGTGGTGACATTTCACATCACAACAAACATCTCTGGCTGACTCCTTTTTGAATTTCTGCTTGATTTGTCTCATCTTTCACCCGCATGACCGCTGTTTGATTTTAGTAGATTTTTTATTAAATTAATATCTTGGTATCTAGGTTTATGTGTTTTAATGCATGTATGGGCTTACCAGGTTGAACTGTGTCAAATACTTTTGAAAATCTATATTAGATAAGAATACGCTTTCATTATAATCTCTTCATTTTTGTAATAGTACCACCATTGCGCACAATTCCTCTTTTGTTCCCAATCCACCTCTAAATCCAAACTATGTGTTGTCCAATTGTTCATCAAATTTTTTATTGACAGACGATTTAATGTTGTTATTAACCGGATGACATTTATGACTTTTATTAAATTTTGATAATCGTTACAAATCAAGTCTTTTAGTGACATATTATTCTTTTAATTTTTACTTCGCATTTAATGTCTATATTTTGTTAGTTATTTTTAGAGTAAATATATGATGACTAAAAACGAATTGATCAAGAGTAGTGAATCGATGCCAAGAGCCGCTATTCTATGAAGCTACCCTTCACGACGCCATCTTGTGGCGCTAGTTCCGTGACGCTCACCTCAGCATTTTACTGTAGAGAGAAAAAGTAATACAATGCCAGTATACAAGCTTTGTTTTAAAAATATGTCATAAGGAAAGATATAAAAGTATTCTTGTCATTATATTATATTGCATACTGTATTATTAACAAAATTTTTAATAATACATTCTGATATACGCTTTCTCTTGCCGCTAACGAACAGAAGTTTTTATTAACTTTTCGGTAATATAATTATGTAGGTATTTATATTTTTAACTTCTTACCATAATGGTAGAGTACAAAAGTAGTTATACTCTACTGTATTTTTTTCGTGGGGGTTCTATTTTTTAACTGTGTGATGAATTCTTGTATTTCAGTTCGTACGATTTGCATTAATTAATTTAATGATATTTCTGGAGTTACAAGTGTATACTCAGTTTCTGTTGTTCCGTTTATTTATCTGAGATATGTTATTCATTCTTCTCTAGGGATGTACTTAATCTCAATCAATTCTTTGATTTGGTTTTTGACCTCTTTCACATCTGTTTCAAACCCTCCGGCGGACTTTTAGGTCTTCATTTTATATAAGCATTGTTTTTCTTAGCATTTTACTTTTACCTCTTTTAATAAAGTGTGTCTATTTTTCTTTCTCAAAGAGCCTCTTTTATTTTTGTTTTTATGTTGGTATTATAATTTTTCAAATTAATTCGACATTATTTCCACTTGATTCTTTTGTTTCAGTTATTGCTCTAGCCTAATTTGACATTTTTTTCCTTCAAATCATCAAATTTTCATAAATTGTTTATATTTCGTTGTAGTAAAATTCATATTTTCCGATAAGCCTAACATATGCAGCAGCGGTGTCATGAAACCGAAATAATCCAGTTCTGCATAACGTTTTTGCTGATCGATTTACAAATAAATTTTCAAACACATCAAATTGATCATCCTTTTTACTTTCGTATACGCTCATACTTATCCAAATTAAATTTTCAATTTCCAAAAACTTATGATATCTCCTCAATCCGCAACCCTGCGCCACGGACAATATCTATTCCGGCTATCGACATCAGTCTAACAAACCTATCTCAGTTAGTTTCAAATTATTCGCAATTCTAAAAAGACAACCCCCTTCTACTTCTTATTAAAAAAGAACTTAAAAACATTTCAAATAAGAACATCCAAGTTCATTATTTATGGGTGCCTTCTCATGTCAGAATTGAAGGTAACGAAGTTGTAGATAAACTAGCTAAAAACGCACCAACTAACCTGATATCCGAAGAAAGTAACATAATGGTACAAAACGATTTAAAACCATACTTAAAACAAAAAATAATTCAAAAATGGCAACAAACTTGGAACAACACTCCATTAAGGCTATACGAAGTTAACAAACATCCATATCTTTGGAAACCAAAAGTAAAAGACAGAAAAGAGCATGTGATGCTTACCCGTGTCGTCTCCGGTGTAATTAATAAACGTATGAAAAGTCGATAGCATCTTGGTGCAAGTTTCCATGTTTATTATTGTCTCAAACTATTGCGCAATATGTTGCAATATTGCGTAGTTAGCCGGTACGCCCTTATTGTGGCATTGTCTTGAAAAAGACATTGCCTTTATGGTTTATTTACTTTTGTAGAAATAAAACACGGGTTTTCTAAGAAGAAAAAAACTCAGCTTCAGAGTCTTAGAAAATTCGCAGAGCCCTTCGAGCAAAGTGCTCTAGGGAGCTACCCTAGACGGGTAAAACCATACTGACTTGAGATCCGAAAATGTCCCATATTTAAAGATAAATTAACTTTTATATGAAACTTTTTCATTTCTCAACCAATTAAATTTAATTATAAGTTCCACAAGGAAGGGCGATGCACATCGAGGTGCGTGATTGGTGGCACCTGATGACACCCGTCTCCGTATCGGCCAGACACGACTTACTCATGGCTATTTACTACAGCGCAAAAATAAACCAGTTTGTGAAGTGTGCAACCATGTTCAAACGGTAAAACATTTTTTAATACAGTGTCCTAAATATAACAGTGAACGACTCAAATATAGCATACCCAACTGCCCTAGAAGAAAATACAGATACCCAAAGAATAATTTCTTATCTTAAAGACTGTCAACTTCTTCATAAGATTTAAAACATACATTGTAATACACATACATATTATTATTATTAATTGTAAACTAATATATAAACACTATTTGTATCAAGTGTAACATTAATCTAAATACGCTAATGCCTCTGCGTGGTAGATGCGTTTAAAAAAAAGGTATTTTTATTTGATTATAGATTATATTAGATTTATATTATATTAGATATTCAGTTTTGTGAAAGCGCCTGTCTTAGACAAATTAAAGGAGCGCTCCTAAGATTTTTCGGGGTTTGGCTTAAAATTAATTCGTAGTTTATTTTTATTATATTTAAGGCATCATTTAGATTTTTTTTCACTTCAGCAACAAAAGTTTTGGTTGTGCAATGTATCGTCTACATAAAAGTCCTAGTATCTACTGGTATCGGTTAATCATTTGTGTAAATGTAATACAGTGTAGGTGCCATTACGCTACCCCAAGCGAGACCATTCATCTGCGTTCTTCATCTTACCATTGAATGATACGAAAAATTTTCTGTTCTGAAGATATCCGTGGATAAAACACGTGATGTTTTTATCTAAGGCGATGTCATACAGATTTTGAGAAATGTCCTCTAATTTAATATGTCGTAAGTGGCATTTAGATTGACAAATACCACCCCTGATACCCGATATCTTTTGTACACGTTGTTGCTTTTTGCAAAAACGGGTACGTTATTAAGTACGTTAATAAGTATTACGAATAAAAATAAATAAGCAAGAAGAATATAAGTAATCTATATTTAAACCAAATGACAAAAAAAAGAATATTATATATACATTTACTTCTAAATTAAATATTAAATTTTGATATGCCTGACAGTGAAAGATACAAAAACACAATTATTTAAAGTTGAAATAATGATAGCTTGTACAATCACAAAGCATTTAAAACAATAAGACCGAACATATTATATGTAATTGTAATAGATATGTTGCCGAGAATCAAGTTACACTAAGGTACCGAAATATTTCTTCTTTTAGTATCTGCCATAAGTGTATCTATGTGTTTATGTGTATCTAAAATATAGTATATAGGATATTGAATTCCCTACATTTAAAAATCGAAATACTGAAATTAGACAGTAATAAATTGTTATAATTCAAATTTTACTACTTCATGAAACAAATATTTTATTCGTCATAAACTGTAGCAATCGAAACATCGGAACGTACATTTATAATATAATAAATGTTTCAGTGCCAATGCATTAAAAAACATACTAGTACATAAAAATGGACCCTTGCCTTTTCAAAGTTTATAATAGACACTAATTTAAGTTTATCTATAATTAAAGCAAGTAATATAAATTACCACCATAAAATATTTAACTACCATAACCAAGTACGTATTTGTGAAATTTCTCGATGACTAAATTAATTGATATTTAAATAAATTTGAAGATCCAAAACATACCTGCTGTAAAATTTAAAAATCTACGACTAATCAAATTATTGGCAACATCGGAGGAGTTTAGTTGTGTACGCAAAGAAATGTACACAAATC